>NC_042998.1:206556959-206584459 GCF_006345805.1 Octopus sinensis | reverse complement strand
CATCTGGAATCCTATGCTCTTCTCTCCTGTTATAATCCCGTTCATATCTAGGTAGCTGTATTGCAGGACTGATGTATCAACCCCTGAATAATAACTGGTACTGTATTTAACAACAGCGAAATGCTAAAAGGAAGAAGCTTTACCTTGCCAGGATTTGAACTCAGAACGGAATAAGACTAACCACCACCACCACCATCACCGTTATTGATTCTCCCTGGGTTTCCTACCACTGCCCCCTCAACTACTACAACCAACACTACTCCCTCTTTCACTACTACCACCACCACAGCCACTGCTACTCATACCACCACTACTACTACTACCAGTACTACTTCTATCACCACCACCACAGCCAATATTGTCACCACAGCCGATACCACTTCTACTTCTACCACAACTATAGCCAAGGCTATTACCCCTACCACCACCATCAACCACTGCGTTCTGCTTAGTAGCAGTTCATTTGGCTCTCTACATTCTGAGTTCAAATTCTGTTGAGGCTGACTTTGCCTTTCGCCCTTTCGGGGTTGATGAAATAATCACTAGTTGTGTACTGGGGTCGATGTAATTGACTTAATCCCTACCCCCAAATTTCAGGCCTTATACCTATAGTAAAGAGGATTATTATTATTATCAGGGTGGTGACCTGACAGAATTGTTAGCACGCAGGGCGAAATGCTTAGCGGTATTTTATCTGCTACTATGTTCTGAGTTCAAATTCCACCGAGGTCGACTTTGCCTTTCATCCCTTTGGGGTCAATTAAATAAGTACCAGTTACACACTGGGGTCGATATAATCAACTTAATCCATTTGTCTGTCCTTGTTTGTCCTCTCTGTGTTTAGCCCCTTGTGGGCAGTAAAGAAATAGGTATTTTGTCTGTCTTTATGTTCTGAGTTCAAATTCTGCCGGAGTCAACTTTGCCTTTCATCCTTGCAGGGTCGATAAATTAAGTACCAATTGCATACTGGGGTTGATCTAATTGACTGGCACCCTCCCCCCCAAATTTTGGGCCTTGTGCCTAGAGTAGAAAATATTGTTGTTGTGTGAGAGAGCAAGGCATATCGTAAAGTGATGCTGGTATGGAAATATATGAAGCCCAGTATACCCATCATGTCACCTGTCTGATAAGACTCCACCAGGCACATGCATCACAACTATATGGTTGCCTCATATCAAGATAAACAGCACATGACCTTGCAGGTGGGGCCCAGTTACGTTACTCAACTTGAAGAAAATTCTATCTTACTCAAAAGATTCCTGAATAAGGATTTTTTAAGGGTGATGAATGGAACATCCATGTTTCATCATCATCGGACGTTTTCCATGCTGGCATGGGTTGAACGGTTCAACTGGGGTCCGGGAAACCAGAAAGCTGCACCAGGCTCCAAGCTGATCAGATAGTGTTTCTACAGCTGGATGTCCTTCCTAACACCAACCACTCCGAGAGTGTAATGGGTGCTTTTTACGTGCCATAATCAGATGGTGCTTATTATGTGCCACCAGCATGGAAACAAGTCAAAGCAGCACTGGCGTCGACCGCGTTTGGATGGTGCCTTTTACGTGCAACCGGCACAGGGCTCACAACTACAATTCTAGTGGTGAATTATTCAAACCCTAAAGAATTCCTTTCAACACTTGACTATGATGCTCCCAATTAGAGATGCACATATCGTCAGCCACTAAAGGACATGCTCAACTGGTTAAGGTAAAAAAACTGACAAGCAGATCTGTGGTACTGAGCAGATCTTTTATACAAAAACAAAATGTGTATAGGATAACACTTCCAATCAGTTAAGATCAGAAGCCATGAGAGCTTGGTATTGCATCAATACCAGGCAGTGACTATTAACAATAATAATAATGTTTATTATTTAAATTATTTACATTTGACGGAAATTGTCTTCCTCTTGTTTGTTGTTAACACAACGTTTCGGCTGATATACCCTCCAGCCTTCATCAGGTGTCTTGGGGAAATTTCAAACCTAGGTTCTCATTTCTAAAGTATTTTTTGATATTATTATTATTATTATTCAGGACACTGCCTGGAATCGAACTTGGAATCGCAGGTTAAGAGCGCGGACTGATAAACCCAAGATTCCAAGTTCAGTTCTAGGCAGTGACCTGAATAATAATAATATTGAAAAATACCTTATGAATGAGAACCCAGGTTCAAAATTTCCCCAAAACACCTGATGAAGACTGGAGGGTATATCAACCGAAATGTGTTAACAACAAACAAGATGAGGACAAATATCCATCAAATGTAAATAATGTAAATAATTCCTTGTCTTTTAAATATAGAACTGTAATTATTTTATTGTATACATTGCTCAGGTGTGCTACAACTCGTCAAAGAAAAGGTGATACTTATAAAGCTTCTCAAGTGATCACTCATTTAATTGCTAACGAGGTTGAATATTGTTTGATTTCAGTGTTGAGACAAGGATGGATGCATTCAAAGTGAGAATGGGTTGAGAGATTGGAGAGAGAAAGCACTTTTCACAGTTTCCATTCATTGTAAATAACATTTTCAAATATTCACAATTATTTTTTAAAAAAATGAAGTATTAAATGGAATCAATTAAACCTAACATATAGGTGCAGACATGACTGTGTGGTAAGAAGCTTGTTTTCTAACCACATGGTCCCGGGTTCAGTCCCACAGTGTGACACCTTGGGCAAGTGTCTTCTACTATAGCCTTGGGCTGACCAAAGCCTTGTGAGTGGATTTGGTAGATGGAAACTGAAAGAAGCCTGTCGTATATATATATAGGCGCAGGAGTGGCTGTGTGATAAGTAGCTTGCTTACCAACCACATGGTTCCGGGTTCAGTCCCACTGTATGACACCTTGGGCAAGTGTCTTCTACTATAGCCACAGACTGAACAAAGCCTTGATAGATGGAAACTGAAAGAAGCCTGTCATATACATGTATGTATGTATGCTTGCATGTATGTATGTGTATATACATACATGTATATATACATGTATGTGTGTCTTTGTGTATGGGTATGTCCCCCACTACTGATTGGCAGTTGGTGTTGGTTTGTTTACTTCCCCATCACCTAGCAGTTCAGCAAAAGAAATCAATAAAATAAGTACTAGGCCACCATCTAATGACTGAAACAAGTAAAAAAATAGGATATTAAACCATTTTGAAAGGATTTTTTTTCCTGGTGAGGGCAGAAGTGTGGGTGTGTGGTTAAAGAAGTTTGTTTCATGACCCTGTGATTTCAGGTTCAGTCCCCTGTAGAAGACACTTGTCAGTGGATTTGGTTGATGGAAACTGTGCAGAAGCTTGTTGTGTGTTTTTATTTGTCTCTCCCAGGTTATAAACTGGTGTTGGTTTATTTCTGTTGTTTTGTTTTGGCAAAAAAAAAAGGCAGACTGAATTGATAGCAGACTCAAGGGGTTTAGTCAAGCAAGACGGCCCCTTTACTTATGTACAGGGGCCAACTTGATTGACAAAACCCTACACGGTGATGCTCCAGCATGACTGAAATGAAAGGACTCAGGCTAGGAAAGATTAAGGAATTGTCTGTAAACTGCTGATTGTGTGTGTGCGTGTGTGTGTGCATGTCTGTCTGTCCGTCCGTCTGTATATATATATATATATTCTTTTATTTGTGTCAGTCATTTGACTGCGGCCATGCTGGAGCACCGCCTTTAGTTAACAAATCGAACTGAGGACTTATTCTTTGCAAGCTTGGTACATATTCTATCGGTCTCTTTTGCCGAACTGCTAAGTTACGGAGACATAAACACACCAGCATCGGTTGTCAAGCGATGGTGGTGGTAGTGAGGACAAACATATACACATACATACATACATGCTCGAAATGTTAAAGGCTTTTTCACTTCCCGAGAGTTATACTAATACTTATACTAATACACCACCTGTTTTTGTCTTGTTTTTTTTGTGAAATATCCACCCCTATATATATACGACAGGCTTCTTTCAGTTTCCTTCTACCAAATCCACTCACTAGGCTTTGATCAGCTCGAGGCTATAGTAGAAGACACTTGCCCAAGGTGCTATAACTGAACCCGGAACCATGTGGTTGGGAAGCAAGCTACTTACCATACAGCCACTCCTGCACCTCCTATATATATATATAATATATATATATATACCTATACACACACACCACACACACACACATATATATATATATATGAAAGATACTCGTGCAGTATCTTACAACCTCACTTTGTTATATATACATATATATATATATATATATATATATATATGCATGTATGTATGTATATAATGTCTTCGGCATATTATGCATAAACTCATTATAAAATCTATTGTATTAAATTTCTGAGACACATGCAATGAGCGTTGACTGCAGTTTTCCTGAACCAACTTAATGCTGCGTTGCATTGACTGAAGTCTAATGGAATGAAAATTAGTTTAAACAATTTAAGCATAGCAGTCACATCACTTTCGTTTGTTCTACAGAAAGCACAGTCTTCGTAACACAAAGGCTGTTTCTTTTTTTAATCTTTTAAATATTAAACCAATTCTAACCAATTCAATTATGCAATAGACTTAGGTCTTTGTCAAACACTTAATTTACACACACACACACACATGTATGTATATGCATATCTGTACATCATCATCATTGTTTAACGTCCATTTTCCATGCTGGTATGAGTTGGATAGTTTAACTGAGGACTGTGAAGCCAGGAGGCTGCACTAGGCTCCACTCTGATCTGGCAGTGTTTCTACAGCTGGATGGCCTTCCTAACGCCAACCACTCCAAGAGTGCAGCTGGTGGTTTTTATGTGCCACTGGCACAGGTGTAGTGGGTGCTTTTAGTGTGCCACCGGCACAGGAACCAGTGAGGCGGGCCTGGCATTGATCACGTTCGGACAGTGCTTTTTACAGGCCACTGGCACAGGAGCAAGTCAGCCGAGCGTACATGTGTGTATGTGTGTGTAAATATGTTTCTGTATGTGTTTATGTAAATATGTGTATGTATGTGTATGTCTTATATCTTTTCTTGTTTCAGTCATTAGACACTGGCCATGCTGGGGCAACTTTGAAGAAGTTTTAGGTCGAATAAATTGACCCCAGTGCTTATTGTTACTTTTTTTTTAAAGCCATGTACTCATTCTATCAGTCTCTTTTGCCAGACTGCTAAGTTACAGGGATGTAAACATACCAACACTGCTTGTCAGACGATGGTAGGTAACAAACAGACACACACACATGATGGGCTTCTTTCAGTTTCCACATTCACTGACAAAGCTTTGGTGAACCTAGGGTTATAATAGAAGGCACTTGCCCAAGGTACCATGCAATGGAACTGAACCTAGAACAGTGTGGTTGGGAAGCAAACATCTTCCCACACAGCCATGCTTGCATCTATATATATACACACACACACACACACACACACACACACACACACACACATATATATATATATATATATATCATCATCGTTTAACGTCTGTTTTCCATGCTGGCATGAGTTGGACAGTTTGATCTGGCAAGGTTTCTACAGCTGGATGCCCTTCCTAATGCCAACCACTCCGAGATTGTAGTGGGTGCTTTTTATGTGCCACCGGCACGGGAACCAGTCAGGGGTCACTGGCATCGATCATGTTCGGATGGTGCTTTTTACTTACAACCTGTTGGTATATATATATACAGTTCATATGTGGAGGCATGTGGCTTAGTGGCTAGGGGTGTTGGACTCATGATCAGAAGACAGGGGTTTCAATCCTTCAACTGGGTGACGCATTGTGTTCTTGACCAAAACTACTTCTTTTTACATTGCTCCTGTCCAGTCCTGCCCAGCCCAACTGACAAAAGTGAGTAATCCTGCAAGTGATTGGCATCCCTTCCAGGGGTGTTACATATGCACCTTGGAAACTAGGAAACCAACCCGACGAGTCTAAATGACTCTGGAAGAATCTTTTTCCTTTCTTTTTTGGGGGGTGGGGGTGGGAGCTTTGTGCCTAGAGTAGAAAAAAGAAAAGAAAAAGTGAACTTTGTCAGAATAGGGTCAGCAAGTGTTTTTATGCTTTTCCGCCAGTTTTCAAAAAATTGCCGTTAGTTTGGATTTTTTTCTTTTCTGGATGCAGTTATTTTGAACATTTATTATCTGGACCCCACCCCCCCAAAAAAACTCTATGTACATGTATTAATGTTTGTGCAATTGTACACTTATGTTGGTGACACTGCATTGTCAGTGTGTGTGTGTGTGTGTATTATGTCATTATTCAGTTTATTTCAAGATTTCTTGGTAATTGAGAAAAAAACCGGTTTCTAACCTAGATCAAAAGGTTCGTTCATTGAAATTTCAACATCAACAACAGGGTATTTTTGTTTGTGTGTGCATGCATGCATACGTGCAGATTCGTATGTTTTGCCTTATGTATGTATTCTCATGCATATAGTTGCATATCAAGATATGCTCATATATATTTAAATTATAAACTTCTGGGAAGTTTTTATGTATGTGTGTATGTGTGTGCGTGCATTTGTTGGTAATAATGGACGAAATGCTGCCAGGAATTTTGTCCGGTGTACTAACGATTCTACCAACTCACCACATTAATAATGATGATAATCATCATCATCATCGTTTAACATCCGCTTTCCATGCTAGCATGGGTTGGACGGTTCAACTGGGGTCTGGGGAGCCCGAAGGCTGCACCAGGCCAGTCAGATCTGGCAGTGTTTCTACAGCTGGATGCCCTTCCTAACGCCAACCACTCCGAGAGTGTAGTGGGTGATTTTATGTGCCACCGACACAGGTGCCAGACGAGGCTGGCGAACGGCCACGCTCGGATGGTGTTTTTATGTGCCACCGACACAGGTGCCAGACGAGGCTGGCAGACGGCCACGCTCGGAAGGTGTTTTTATGTGCCACCGACACAGGTGCCAGACGAGGCTGGCAGACGGCCACGCTCGGATGGTGATAATAATGGTGATAATGATGATGATAATAATAATGATAATAATAATAATCCTTTCTACTATAGGCACAAGGCCTGAAATTTGGTGGGGGGGGCAGTTGATTAGATCGACCCAGTATGCAACTGGTGCTTAATTTATTAACCCCCGAAAGGATGAAAGGCAAAGTCGACCTCGTTGGAATTTGAACTCAGAACACGAAGCATTTCACCCGGCCAGCGTGCTAACGATTCTGTCGGCTTGCCACCTCAGTAATAATAATACTGAATCCTTGCTGAAAAGGAGTCTCTCATAAGACATGACAGACTAGGGCAGTACAGCCACTGCAGTGCTTGTAAATGCTACAAAATTAAATTCCATGATAAGTGGTACAGGCACAATCCAGATGATATAGTAAATGGCGAGCGCGTTACCATCCTTTGGCACTTCCCAATACAAACAGACAAATTAACTCCAATCGACCAGACATTGTGATCAAGGACTATAACAGAGGAACTTGTCTGTTAATAGATATGTCTGCCCCACAAGATCAAAACGTCTCAAGAAAGGATTACGAAAAGATCTGCAAATTGAAAGCACAAAAATGTGGAAGCTTAATACAGTTCTATATTTAAGAGATGAAGAATTATGTCCATTATTTACATTTGACGGAGATTTGTCCTCATCTTGCTTGTTGTTAACACATTCCGGCTGATATACCCTCCAGCCTTCATCAGGTGTCTTGGGGAAATTTCGAACCTGGGTTCTCATTTCTAAGGTATTTTTCGATGTTGTTGTTGTCGTCGTCGTCAATTATTATTATTATTATTATTATTATTCAGGTCATTGCCTAGAATCAAACTCGGAATCTAGGGGTTAGTAGCGTGGGCTACTAACCCCAAGATTCCAAGTTTGATTCCAGGCAGTAACCTGAATAATAATAATAATAATAATAATAATAATAATATCGAAAAATACCTTAGGAATGAGAACCCAAGTTCAAAATATCCCCAAGACACCTGATGAAGGCTGGAGGGTATATCAGCCGAAATGTTGTGTCAACAACAAACAAGATCCGTCAAATGTAAATAATGTGGAAGCTTAGTACTACGATAATACCAGATGTGATTAGGAATGATAAAGGAGGGAGCTGAGCAGTATATTAAGCAACTCCCTGGTAATTCCAATCTCTATGAACTACAAAAGATAACCTTGATGGGTTCAGTCCATATACTACGGAAAGCACTTTCCATCTAAAATGGAATAAATGTGGTGCTCTTGTTACTCTTGGCCTCCGGAGGATGCCCGGTACTAAGGTAGCTGAAATAAAGTTATAATGAAAGGAAATCATAAATAATAATAATAATAATAATTGCCTTCATGCAGTACCGGGCAGTGGATCTCATGGCTTCTCATCTTAACTGATTAGAAGTGTTATCATTTACATTGTTTTGTCTTGGTATAAAAGATGGGACTACAGCAAATATTCTGCTCAATACCACAGATTTGCTTGTCAGTTGTTTGACCGTGTGGAGGCGCAATGGCCCAGTGGTCAGGGCAGCGGACTCGCGGTCGTAGGATCGCAGTTTCGATTCCCAGACCGGGCGTTGTGTTTATTGAGCGAAAACACCTAAAAGCCCCACGAGGCTCCGGCAGGGGATGGTGGTGATCCCTGCTGTACTCTTTCACCACAACTTTCTCTCACTCTTACTTCCTGTTTCTGTTGTACCTGTATTTCAAAGGGCCGGCCTTGTCACTCTCTGTGTCACGCTGAATATCCCCGAGAACTACGTTAAGGGTACACGTGTCTGTGGAGTGCTCAGCCACTTACACGTTAATTTCACGAGCAGGCTGTTCCGTTGATCAGATCAACCGGAACCCTCGTCGTCGTAACCGACGGAGTGCTTCCACTGTTCCACCACTGTTTGACCGTAACCAGTTGAGCATGTCCCTTAGTGGCTGACGATATGTGCATCTCTGATCACGAGCAGAAGTAGTGGGGGAGCATCATAGCCATGTGTTGAGAGGGATTCTTTGGGGTTTGAATAATTCACCTCTGGAAACATGGGTGTTTCGTTCAACATCCTTAAACAACCCTTATTCAGTGGAATGGGTTACTCGACCAGAAGAAAATTCTAACTGGACCCCACCTGCAAGGTCATGTGCTGTTTATCTGCGCACATATGGCTGTGATGCATGTGCCTAGTGTACCCTTTTCAGCCGAGTAGTCATGATGGGTATACTGGGCTTCGTATATTTTACCCCAGTGTCACTTTGATGGCATGCACTGCTCTCTCACTCAATAATAATAATAATAATATTGGCACAAGTCCAACAAGTTTGATGGAGCGGATAAGTTGATTATGTCGACGTTTGTTCTCAGTTGGTATTTTATATCGACCTTGAAAAGCTGAAAGGCAAATTTGAACCCAGAACGTAACAGACCAATGAAATACTGCTAAGCATTTTGTCCGATGTGGTAATCATTGTGCCAGCTCAGCACTTGTATCTGTGTAGGAGTGCTTGTGGATGTGTGGATGTATTTGTATGTGTAACACTCCTTCCTCCGATCTTCATCGCCGACACCGACCTAAAGCAGCCGCAACTGTTTCCTGTTAATGATTAGACACTCTGTGAAACTTTCAAGTGAGAGGCGTCGTTGGATTGTCTTAGGACACTAACATTATCAACAACAACAACACAACAGTAACAGCAATTGTTGTTGCTGTGGTCACCGGACTTGCTAAAAACAATAGCCAAATCTCTCTCAACACCTTACCATAGACTATACACAGGCTGGGCGCGTCTTTGACCATTGGTCAGCTCAATCAGAATTGACTTGGTGATAATAATAAGTTTAAGTTAAACTCTCGGAGTGGTTGGCATTAGGAAGGTCATCCAGCCGTAGAAACTCTGCCAGATCAGACTGGAGCCTGGTGCAGCCATCTGGTTCGCCAGCCCTCATTCAAATCGTCCAACCCATGCTAGCATGGAAAGCGGACGTTAAACGACGACGACGACGAAGAAGAAGACACAACACATTTGGAAGGGTGCGAATTTATTATTCTTTAATAATAATAGTATTGACAGTGACTTCGAAGTTTCGGCCAATTAAGTCCAATGATGACTTAACTAGTCGAAACTTGGAAGTCACTGGCAGTGCTGTTCTTGTTAGAGAATAATACGCACTGTTCTCTTAATATCTGATGAGATGGCTTCGTCCTTTGAGCCACAGGGAGCTGAGTCAAACTTATGAAATTAAAATAATAATTACGTTGTGTGTGTGGGAAAAGTTGGGTTGCAGTATATCCAGACAACATTATTAAATAAACTATTTAAAGGATCAATGGACCACGCTTTCGCGGTCCGTATTCGTACTGAAAATCGAGATTGAGCGAGCTTTTGCCCTTTTGCTCGACGTGTGGTTTCCGTCCACGCTCAGCTCGCCTTGTTTATTATGCTATTATGTGAGCGAGCAGCGCATACCATCAAAGTGGTGCTGGTGAACAGGTATACGAAACCCGATAAACCCATTTTAATTACCCGTCTGATAAGGGTGCACCAGGTACATGCATCACAACCACATGTACCCGACATGGTGACCCCATATCAAGATAAACAGCACATGACCCTTGCAGGTGGGGCCCAGTTAGAATTTTCTTCTGGTCGAATAACCCACTTTGCTCAAAAGGTCCCTGAATGAGGATTAAGGATGATAAACGAAACGTCCTAGTTTCCAGGGGTGAATTATTCCCCCCCCCCAATGCTGCCCTTGAGGCAAAATTTGAAACTATTAATATTATTATTATTATTATTATATGAAAGCGGCGAGCTGGCAGAATCGTTAGCACGCCGGGCGAAATATTTTGCGGTATTTCGTCTGCCGTTACGTTCTGAGTTCAAATTCCACCGAGGTCGACTTTGCCTTTCATCCTTTCGGGGTCGCTTAAATAAGTACCAGTTACACACTGGAGTCGATGTAATCGACTTAACCCCCTCCCCAAACTGCCCTTGTGGCAAAAATTTGAAACCATTGTTATTATTATTGAGGCGGCGAGCTGGCAGAATTGTTAGCACACTGGGCAAAATGCTTAGCGGCACTTTGCCTTAAGGTTCTGAGTTCAAATTCTGCCTGAGTTGACTTTGCCTTTTATCCTTTCGGAGTCGATAAAACAAGTACCAGTTGAGTACTGGGGATCGATGTAATCGACTTAAACACTCCCCTGAAATCTCAGGTCTTGTGCCTGGTTAAACGAACCCGATAAGCTAGGTTTCTCTGCAAGGAGCCTACGAATCTTAAAGTCACCTGGGGCCGAATCAAATTGTTTTAGATACCACCTACAAAATGTGTTGAGAACCTCTTTCTTCCATTTGTACAGCCACCTGTGTGTGTGTGTGTGTATATATATATATATATATATATATATATATATATATATATATATATATATGGATGTATACGTGATTATGTGACAGGTTTGTCGTATATGCAGACAGCATTATTAATAAATTAAATTGTCAACAACTTCATAGCTACGAGACAATATTACACAACAGTAGAGCTGTCCTGTTGACTTAAAACATTCGGCAAATTATTTAAGATTCAATATCCGGTTCTGTCCCACACACTTCGTACTTCTTCTTCCAAACAACAAACACCCAGAACTAAAACGTCTTGTTTTGTTTGCTCCACATCCACACAAGCACTTTTATATATATAAAAAAAAAATCATTATTTTGCTGTCCCACGCAGTTTCAGATATTCTAATTGCTTTTGTACCTTTTATCCTGTTAAAACTGTTTGTTTATCAATTTTAATCATGTTCGACTTGTCTCTCACGAGACACTTTGCTAAAGATTCTCAAGAGACTCGCTGTCCAATATTTGATAAAGGTTCAGTTTACAAATAAAATATGTCGTAGAAAATTAGCTCGAATCAATGGAGGCGTGCAATGGAGAAGGCGTAAACGGCTTCGCATGTCCGTAGGATTAATGGACGGAAACATTCGCCATCGTTACCATCATCTTAACGTTCATTTTTCTGTTCTTGTATGGGTCGTCGGATAGAGTTGGAGGCAGATTTTTTTTCTATGGCCGGATGGCCTTCCTGCCCCATGGCCAGACATGTTTTCGCAGAATATTGGAGATGAAAAGCATTACTTGTATAACGGTGACGCTCACCCATAAGTACCAAAACACGGACACACTCACCTACAAATGCATGTACACGTACACACACAGGTACATAGACACGCACACATACATAGATGCACACATACTTACATAGACACACACATACGTACATAGACACACACACACGTACATAGGCACACACACATACATACTACGATCTTCTTTCAGTTTCCGTCTAGCAAATCCTCTCATTTCAACAACTTAACCAAAGTAAATAGATGACTCTTCTACGTACTTTGAGGCCCCCTGCGAAGTCCCTGCAGAGGTTGCAGGGACTTAGCGACAGCCCTGTGTGTACAATGGAGACAATATATATTTTCTCTTTTATTGGTTTCAGTCATTGCACTGCAGCCATGCTGGGGCACCGCCTTGAAGCATGTTTAGTCGAACGAATCTTTCTCTTTAAGACTTGTACGTATTCAGAAGTGGCTCTGACCACCACAGAAACGGGCTTCTTCCATTCACAAGGTTTTTTTGTCCACCTGAAACTATAGTAAAACACGCCCAAGGTGTCACACAGTGGGACTGAACCCGGAACCATGTGGTTGGGAAGCAAACTTCTTACCACACAGCTGCGCCTGTCTGCTTAGAGGCAAAGGAAGGCGTTTAGCTTCACAAGATTTTTATTCCTGGTGTTATTGTATTGATACATCAGTTATTGATTTGGCATTATTTTAATTATTGATTTCTCCCAATGTAAACATAAATATTGATTGAATATTGAATTCAGGCTTAGGTGTTGTTTGTTTAACAATTTAGTTAATTTTTTTTATTCCCACCAGCATTTCCCAGTCAATAAACGGTAAACTATTTGATTGGTAATTAAAAAATTAAATCTGGATGTATGTGCATATATATATATATATATATATGTCTAGGCCCTCCGTCGGTTACGACGACGAGGGTTCCAGTTGATCCGATCAAAGGAACAGCCTGCTCATGAAATTAACATGCAAGTGGCTGAGCACTCCAGAGACACGTGTGCCCTTAACGTAGTTCTCAAGGAGATTCAGCATGACACCGAATGTGACAAGGCTGGCCCTTTGAAATACAGGTACAACAGAAACAGGCAGAAAGAGTGAGAGAAAGTTGTGGTGAAAGAGTACAGCAGGGTTTGCCACCCCCCCCCCCTGCTGGAGCTTTGGGTGTTTTCGCTCAATAAACACCCACAACACCCCATCTGGGAATTGAAACCACGGTCCTACCACCGCGAGTCCGCTGTCCTAACCACTAGGCCATTGTGCCTCTACATACATACGCACACACATATACACACACGAATGTGATCGTGTGTACATGTGTACGAGTGTAATATGTACGTATGTATATACGTGCGCGCGCACGCATACACACGTATATATATATATATATATATATATATATATATATAAATAATATAATAGACGAAATTGGGATGTATTCCATCTCAATCACAGATTTTTAAATTAATTTGTTTTAACTAAACAGTTTAAAATACTTGGAATACTGGTAGAATTTCTCACGTAGAACACGGTTTACTCTGAACGTTTTTGACAAAATTTCGTATTTTAGAAGTTATTTCGTGTTGTCGTATTTGGGTAATTTCAACCAATCATCGACGTGCATTCGGTTGAATACAGCTACTGCTGTGTACGATAGTAATCGAGGAGGAACAGCTTCCGGGTCATCTCTACTAAATGTCACCACTCTGTTCGAGAATCAACACCAAGAAGGAAGAAATATTATTTACATATATTTATTCGTTTGCCCGACATCAGTGTTTTTTATCCCCACATAAGGCGCGCTGGTGTTTAAAACACTTACAGAGTAACGAGTCCGCGCCCAGCCTTTTTGTTGTTGACGTGTTTGTGGTTTCAAAATGCCTTGTTTTACAACTATGAGATGTTTTATTATTGTCGTGATTTTATCTTTCTATAATCAACAACAAACACATTTCGTCAATATAAAAGTCTTTATTAGATAGAAAAAATAACATTATCAAACTATGAAGGTAAAATAAAACAAATAGCGGTTTATATACAGGAAAATAGGATAATTGTAGTGGCAGTGACAAGTTCGCTCACTGGTTGCTAGTTGATAGTGTAGAAGGGAGGGAAAGAGTAAGGAATGCATGGTGCTAACTAGAAAGGACGAAAGGATAAAAGTAGCAAGAAGTTCAGAGTATTGTAGATGTCTGACGGCAGGTATTCGATTTGTAGCACGTTTCTGAACAGTTTCCAGGAGATTTATACGCTGAGCAAGATAGGGGTTCCAGACTACTGATGCAAATTCCAAGGGTCGTATACAATTGTCGTATACAATTTTAAATGGATAGCTGGAGAATGGACGGCAAAGATCTTACTGAGTGATGCTAGGACACCGTCAGCCTTTTTGACAATCTTAGAGACGTGGTTTGTCCAACGAAGATCGTTGTTTACGGTCATGCCCAGATCACGTCCGCCAGAAGACAGCAATAAAAATAATTTTTCATTTATCTGATGGCCTAGTTTATACTTTTGTAGAGTACAAATTTATTATTCTTAAACAAGTCAATGGCTTAACTGGCCAATATTCTTGTTCAAGAATTTAAGAATCATATATATATATACTGTTGTGTCTGGGGAGAGTCATTTTCTTTTTGTGCCTTATAGTGTAACACACTCACCGGTAAAATTTCCACTTTTTTCCTTATTTTTATTGTCCTAAAATTTTTGTTGCGTCTTGCAACCTTTTCAATGCTTCAACACACGAACTCATATAAAGAATCTTGCAAACCAAATCCAAAAACGAAACATATATATATATATATATATATATATATATATATATATATATATATATATTGAGTAAACACTATCTGAGAGAAATTTTCTTTAAGTATTAGAAATAGCTAAAAAAATTTTTTGGCTGCTATTTCTAATGAGTTCAGTATGTGGCAAAGTAATTTATTTTAACTAAGCCCTTTTATATAATGTAATATTTTGAATTCGCCTTAAATGGTCCTTTTACATACTGAATACTTGGTGAAATTGATTAATAACTAATTAATTTTACCCTCAATTGTTGAAATTATATATATATATATATATATATATATATATATATATATATGGAGGCGCAATGGCCTAGTGGTTAGGATCGCGGTTTCGATTCCCAGCCAGACCGTGTGAGTGTTCATTGAGCGAAAACACCTAAAAGCTCCACGATGCTCCGGCAGGGGGTGGTGATCCCTGCTGTACTCTTTCACCACTCTTTCTCTCACTCTTTCTTCTGTTGGCCTGCTCGCTTAGCCAGCGGGGTGGCGTCATTCGAAGGCTAAAACAATGCGAACGCATTGTGACCAGCGATGTGTAACAACATCTGATCGGTCCCGTGATCCCATGTGATATATATATATATATATATATATATATATATATGAAGCATTGGGTAATAGTTTGCTCTAGCCGCATAACACACCTCTCTCTCTCTCCCCTACGCGCGCACACACACACACACACACACACACACACACACAATGTAAGAAGCTAAACATTTTAGCCGGAAACTAGGACAGAAGTGGTTCATGCTTGGTGTTGAAATTCCAGCGTATTTCTTTGGCTGACGACAAGCCTTTAGTCAAGGATAAAAAAAAAACATAGCAAACACAACAAACAATAGACTCATTGAAAACAAACAGAAAACTCTACAAAAATAAAAGAGTGAGAGGTAATGAAGGAGTGTGCGTTGGTGGCAGGGGGAGAAGAGGGAGAGTGGGAGAAATAATAATAGGAAGTAAATGAGAGAGAGAGAGAGAGAGAGAGGTGGGAGTGAGAAAACGTGTGAAAAATATGAAGAAAGTTGAGCAATTCTAGTTGAAGCGGTGATGGTAAATATTTCGTAATTATTACTAATAATGCGATCTGTGTACACGAAATTTCGGTATAAGTACATATAGGCCCATGCGAGGCTGTGTGGTAAGAATTTTGCTTCGCAACCACATGGTTCCGAGTTCAGTCCTACTGCATGACACCCTGGGCAAGTGTCTTCTACTATAGCCTTGGGATGACCAAAGCCTTGTGAGTGGATTTGGTAGATGGAAACTGAAAGAAGCCCGTAATTTGTTTCCGAACCGCATGGTTCCGGGTTCGTTCCCACTGCATCGCATCACGGGCAAGAGTCCTTTACTATAGCCCCTGGTTGACCAAAGCCTTGTGAGTGGATTTGATACATGGAAACCGTCGATCCCTCCGTGGTGTTGTTTTGTGTTTATAATAAAATAAACATATACAAATTATAAAAATGAAAATAAAAAAAAATATACAGTAGAGTATTGTTTCTACTTCGCGGATTTTCACTTATCGTGGGCGGCAGGGTTGGAACGTAACACCCGCAATAGTCGAGGGATAACTGTATACAGTCTCCGCTGTATGTGTGTGTATATACACGTATAGATATGTAAGTGTGTTAATATGTGTGTTTGTGTCTCCTTGTTTTGACAATACATAATAGTTGTAGGTGAGTCTCACCGTCATACATGTGGTGTCATTCGTTTCGACAATTCTACAAAAGGATGTCTGACCATGGGGGAAATATCTTCCTTGGAAACTGGTGAGGGTTGGCAACAGGAAGGGCACCTGGCTGTAGAAGTTCTTCCCCAACAAAGTCCCACGCCAAACCAATGCTATGTCTTCTGCTATAACGTCCGGCAAAGAAGTGATTTGGTTCCCGTTCAACTTGAAGTGACAAAAGTCTTGCTTTCAATGATTCCCATGGTTAACCAAACATTTATCTTCTACCTTTGCTCTGGTTTGACCAAAGACTTTTCCCTATTAGCATCTCACTGCCCCAAATCCTGTTTTCTCTTTATCCTCAAGATGACCAAAACGTGTGTCCATTGTTGTCCCAAGAATACCAAATCCTTCTTTTCTACATTCCCTCAGCTTGACTCTAGGGCATTGTCACTTATTATAGCCCTGGCTGACCCAAAGAATTTTCTCTTGTCGGACCAGGACTTGTTTTTTCCTATCTCCGGTCTTACTAAAGCTTTGACTTCTGCTATTATACATGGCTCTGATTAAGGCGGGGGTGAGATGGCAGACACGTTAGCACGCCGGGCGAAATGCGTAGCCGTATTTCATCTGCCGTTACGTTCTGAGTTCAAATTCCGCCGAGGTCGACTTTGGCTTTCATCCTTGCGGTGTCGATAAATTAAGTACCAGTTACGCACTGGGGTCGATGTCATCGACTGGCCCCCTCCCCCAAAATTTCGGGCCTTGTGCCTATAATAGAAAGGATTATACATGGCTCAATTTTTTGTCTTCAGCTATTCACCCTTTTGACCAAAACATTGTCTTCTATATAGTTATGGACTAACCATCGTCTTGAATTATGTCACCGAGCTGACCAAAGCTTTCACTGTTATTGGTCACAGGCTGACCTTAGCCTTGACCCGGATTGATCAATGTCATCTTTCCTGTTTGCTTAGAGCTGAACAAATTCCTTTCTTCTACTCTAGCCTCGGACTGAACAAAACCCTCTCTTTTACTGTGACCTCGGGCTAAACAATCCCTTTTTCTTTTACATCATCCCATGCTGCCAAAAGCGTTGTCTTTACTATAACTGCAGACAGACGAAAAATTTGTCTTCTGCCAGACATGCCCCCCCCCCCCAAATCTCTGTTGTCTGTTAGTCCTCCACCCCGGCTTACCAAAACCCTTTCATCTGCTGGCCTTAATTCTGCTGTAAACCTGGGTTAAAGATTTTTTTAAAATATATAATCCCATATTTGCCAAAGTCTTGTCTCTGCTATATCTTCAGACTGACCAAAGATCTGTCTCTTGCGAGACCAGGGTTGGCAATAAATAATCTCGTCTTCTACTCCAGCCTCGTGTTGAAGAAACCATGGTCATCTACTTCAGTGCCACACTGACCAAAGCAATTTCACAATAGTTTAATGTGTCTCTCGTTCTCTCCACCCCTCCCTTCCTCTGTCTCTCTCAACCTCACACCCTCTATCTCCCCCCCTTTCTCTCTGTTGAAGTGTGTGCGCATGTTTGTTTGAGGAGAGAGGGAGTGTTTATGTCAATCGTGTTCAGTTAATAAATTATAATCTCCCCCCCTCTCTCTCTCTCCCCCTCTCTCTCCTGCCCGCACCATAAAGTACTACCCCCAAAACATACTGGATGTCCAGTCAGCCGTGTCAAATAGATACCTATACAAACAACTGTCCCCAATCGTTCCATTCCGATATTTAGTCATTGCATCTGTTACAGTGAGAACCAACGAATCGGTGGACAATATTCCTTCGGTTTTTAACCTGTAACCTTTGGGGATTGTCTTCTACTATAGCCTTGGGATGACCAAAGCCTTGTGAGTGGATTTGGTAGATGGAAACTGAAAGAAGCCCGTAATTTGTTTCCGAACCGCATGGTTCCAGTTCATTCCCACTGCATCGCATCACGGGCAAGAGTCCTTTACTATAGCCCCTGGTTGACCAAAGCCTTGTGAGTGGATTTGATACATGGAAACCGTCGATCCCTCCGTGGTGTTGTTTTGTGTTTATAATAAAATAAACATATACAAATTATAAAATTTCTTTACTGCCCACAAGGGCATCTTGAAAAGAATCGCCTGAATTTTTCTTTTCTTTTAAGATTCAATGAGAAAATTTGGTTAGACACCATAAAACATTTCGAGAGAGATTTGTGTAAAAATGGATTATTGCCTTTTAATGCGGTTAAATAATAATGTCTCTCAAACTTTTTAGCAATTACCATCCTCTTTCTTTCATTAACACACTTTTTTTCAACGCATCGCCAACATAATGTCAGGGCAAATTAATTTAGTTCCGGGTTCTAATTTGACATTAGTGACCGCCTAAAGCACTTACACCACCATAAACAAACTCTAAACGCATGAGTAATGTACCTTTATGTGTGTGTGTGTGTGTGTGTGTGTTTATAGAGAGAGAAAGGGGATTTTATGTAGTATATAACACCACTACAAGCATTGGCGGTATATACGGGTTGTCGTCGACTTACGACCGCAATTGGTTTCGACTGACTGGTCGTAAGTCGGCCTATAGACCTACATAGCTTTGTTTTACATTTTCACATTCTTCTTTGGCGACGAGGCTGGCAGAATCGTTAGCACGCCAGGCAAAATGCTTCGCGGTATTTCGTCTTCCTCTACGTTCTGAGTTCAAATTCCGCCGAGGTCGATTTTACTTTTCATCCTTTCGGGGTCGATAAATTAAGTACCAGTTGCGTACTGGGGTCGATGTAATCGACTTAATCCGTTTGTCTGTCCTTGTTTGTCCCCTCTGTGTTTAGCCCCTTGTGGGTAGTAAAGAAATAGGTATTTCGTCTGTCGCTACGTTCTGAGTTCAAATTCCGCCGAGGTCGACTTTGCTTTTCATCCTTTCGGGGTCGATAAATGAAGTACCAGACACGCACTGGGGTCGATATAATCGACTTAATCCGTTTGTTTGTCCTCTCTGTGTTTAGCCCCTTGTGGGTAGTAAAGAAACAGGTATTTCGTCTGCTGCTACGTTCTGAGTTCAAATTCTGCCGAGGTCGACTTGGCTTTCATTCTTTCGGGGTCGATAATTAAGTACCAGTTGCGTACTGGGGTCGATGTAATCGACTTAATCCGTTTGTCTGTCCTTGTTTGTCCCCTCTGTGTTTAGCCCCTGTGGGTAGTAAAGAAATAGGTATTTCGTCTGTCGCTACGTTTTCTGAGTTCAAATTCCGCCGAGGTCGACTTTGCTTTTCATCCTTTCGGGGTCGATAAATGAAGTACCAGACACGCACTGGGGTCGATATAATCGACTTAATCCGTTTGTTTGTCCTCTCTGTGTTTAGCCCCTTGTGGGTAGTAAAGAAACAGGTATTTCGTCTGCTGCTACGTTCTGAGTTCAAATTCTGCCGAGGTCGACTTTGGCTTTCATTCTTTCGGGGTCGATAAATTAAGTACCAGTTGCGTACTGGGGTCGATGTAATCAACTGCCCCCACCTCTCTGAAAATTTCAGGCCTTGTGCCTATAATAGAAACGAATGTTTTTAGGCGGTGAGCTGGCATAAACGTTAGCACGCCGGGCGAAAGCTTAGCGGTGTGTGCCTATAAAAAATACTTTAGCAGAGTTTAGTTAGGCTCTATAGACCTCTGGGTTATGGGCCCATCATGCTTCCACTGCGCCAGAATTTTGGTAAGGATTAAGATTTTGAAGAAATTTCCGTAATAAAATAAGATACGCTTCAGTGAATGTTCATTCCGAAACTTCACCTTTAAACATTTTATTGAACTGTTAAAGATTGATTATAAACTATAAAGTTTAATAATAATATTTCAAATTTTTGCCACAAGGGCAGCTTGGGAGAGATGGGGTGAATCAATTACATCGACCCCAGTGTCCAACTGGTACTTAATTTATCGACCCCGAAAGGATCAAAGGCAAAGTCGACGTCGGCGGAATTTGAACTCGGAATGTAACGGCAGACGAAATACCGGGAAGCCCAATGTACGCCACTTGAAACCGTATGGCATTATTACCAGCGTTAGAAGCTGAGCAAAGGCGATGGTAATAATAGCAATAATAATAATTGCCCTGATGCAGCACCAGGCAGTGGCTCTCATGGCTCCTGATCTTAACTGATTGGAAGTGTTATCATGTACATTGTTTTGTCTTGGTATAAAAGATGGACTACAGCAAATATTCTGCTCAATACCACAGATTTGCTTGTCGGTTGTTTGACCTTAACCAGTTGAGCATGTCCCTTAGTGGCTGACGATATGTGCATCTCTGATCACGAGCAGAAGTAGTGGGGGAGCATCATAGCCATGTGTTGAGAGGGATTCTTTGGGGTTTGGATAATTCACCTCTGGAAACATGGGTGGTTCTTTCAACATCCTTAAATAACCCTTACTCTGGGACCTTTTGAATGGGATGGGCTACTCGACCAGAAGAAAATTCTAACTGGGCCCCACCTGCAAGGTCATGCGCTGTTTATCTTGATATGAGATCACCATGTCGCGCACATATGGTTGTGATGCATGTGCCTGGTGTACCCTTATCAGACGGGTAGTCATGATGGGTATACTGGGCTTCGTATATTTTACCCCAGTGTCACTTTGATGGCATGCACTGCTCTCTCACTCAATAATAATAATAATAATAATAACAATAATCCTTTCTACTATAAGCACAAGGCCTGAAATTTTGAGGGAGGGGGCCAGTCGATTTCATTGACCCCAGTGCATAACTGGTACTTAATTTGTTGACCCCGAAAGGATGAAAGGCAGAGTCAACCTCGGCGGAATTTGAACTCAGAACGTAGAGACGGGCAAAATGCCATTAAGTATTTCGCCCAGCGTACTAACCATTCGACCAGCTCGAGGCTTCAAATGGTTTCAAAATTTAACACAAGGCCAGCAATGTTTTGGGGCGAGTGTAAGTCGATTACATCCGTCCCACCCCATGTCGGGTACATATTTCACCGACCTTGAAAAGATGAAAAGCAAAACTTATCCTCGGAGATATTTGAATTCAGAATGTGAAAAGCCGGAAGAAGTGACGCTCAACATTTTATCCGACTGTTCTGCCAACACCCCCCCCGCCTCAGATGGTGGTGGTGTTGCTGTTGTTGTTGTTGTTGGTGGTGATGGTTGTTTTTAGATTTCAACGTTTAGCATAATAGAAATGCGGTTTTGGTAGGAGACAGCAGCAGTTCACACCAATTCCGTCTTTTGGCAGAGAAAGGTCCTTCACCTTTGAACGGAGAATCCTTCCTTCCTTCAAAGTCTCTGACCTTCTGTCAATATTTCGCATTCAATTTCAACAACACCATCATCACTTGTATGAACTTCCATGTACGCTCTCTCTCTCTCTCCCCTTCTCTCTCTCTCTCCCCTTCTCTGTCTCTCTCTCCCTCTCTTTCTTTCTTTCTTTCTTTCTTTCTTTCTTTCTTTCTTTCTTTCTCTCTATCTCTCTCTGTGTCTTTCTCTCTCTCTGTCTTTGTTTTTTTCTCTCTCTCCCTCTCTGTCTTTCTTTCTCTCTTTCTTTCTTTCTTTCTCTGTCTTTCTTTCTTTCCCGCTTTCTTTCATTCTTTCTTTCTTTCTTTCTCAGTCTCTCTCTTCTCTCTGTCTCTCTCTCTTTCTTTCTTTCTTTCTTTCTTTCTTTCTTTCTCAGTCTGTCTCTCTTCTCTTCTCTCTCTCCTCCTCTCTGTCTTTCTCTCAACACAACCAGACACGTTACAACGCAAAACAGCAACAGACAGTTTATAGCCCTTGGCCACCACCACCACTAACCACTACTGCTACTACTATCACAAGTATCACCATTACCCTCACCACCTGCACCACCATTACAATCAACACCATCGACATGACCTGTGTCACAACCACCTCTTTTCCTCACCACTATCACCGCTACCTCTGCATCTCCACCACCACCACTACCACCACCATCACCATTGGTACATACAGGGTCAACACGGGGTCTTGATAACAATAAACGCACACATTGCATCAATTACCGCTCCTACAATCACATGTAGCACCCATGTAGCCACCCATATTGCACGCGTGCACCACAACACATACACCACGATGCACCATACGTGATACAAAGCAGTGCACTATACTGGACTGGATGCACCACGCTGCACAGATTAACTGCAGTCCTCTGCACTCACCACTCACTACACTGCGCACCATACTGTACCCTCTGCACATGCCACTTGGTACAGTGCACACGCCATACTTGCACATACCACTACACATACACTGCGCACCATACTGTCCCACTCTGCAACAAATGCCACTTGGTACAGTGCACACGCCATACTTGCACCATCGACCTACTCACACTCTCACTACACGCGCACCATACTTGTACCTCTGCACATGCCACTTGGTTACAGTGCACACGCCATACTTGCACATACCACTCACTACACTGCGCACCATACTGTACCTCTGCACATGCCACTGGTACAGTGCACACGCCATACTTGCACATACCACTCACTACACTGCGCACCATACTGTACCCTCTGCACATGCCACTTGGTACAGTGCACACGCCATACTTGCACATACCACTCACTACACTGCGCACCATACTGTACCCTCTGCACATGCCACTTGGTACAGTGCACACGCCATACTTGCACATACCACTCACTACACTGCGCACCATACTGTACCCTCTGCACATGCCACTTGGTACAGTGCACACGCCATACTTGCACATACACTCACTACACTGCGCACCATATGTACCCTCGGCACATGCCACTTGGTACAGTGCACACGCCATACTTGCACATACCACTCACTACACTGCGCACCATACTGTACCCTCTGCACATGCCACTTGGTACAGTGCACACGCCATACTTGCACATACCACTCACTAAACTGCACATATACTGCACACCACTTTGCATGCAAACAAGACCCTCACTGCATTGCATACCCCATATTGCACCTTACTGCGTGCACCGTCTAGCACACACTGCACACGCCACACTGCGTGCACCATCTGGCGCACTGCACACACCACCACACTGCAAAGGATGAACAAGCAATAAGAACAACATAACCAGCCTTAAACAGTGAACCACGCATACCACTACAACCTGCTTGTGTGTGTATAGGTGTGTGTGCACACGTACAGCCATACAAGCACTCCGGTTATAGAGGCGTGTGTGGTTCTGTATATATATATATATATAAATTTATATAAATTGTTTCACTATTTTCTTATTTGTATTATAAATTAACGGTAAAATATTTCCTTACCTTCATCCGTTTAATACAATAAATAAGTTAATTGCATTGCAATTAAAAACATTTATGTTATTTAGAATCTGGGTACTTTACCAACAGTATATTGGATAAATACTATCCCTTAGTGGGTTGCACCCATAACCCCTAACTTACTTTGTGTTATAATATATATATATAGGTGTACACACACGTACATACATAGATATATTGGCGGTGCCCCAGCATGGCTACAGCCTCAGGGCGGAAACATATAAAAGAATAAGATAAATATACACATTTTCATACCTACTCTCTTACGCTTATATATACATACATGCATACATACATCCATCACTACTACTACTACTACTACTACTACAGCAGCAATAGACAAGTTGAAACTCACGAAGCAACGATAGCAACAACAACATACACCATACACACACACACACGTGTGATACGCACAGCTACATGCACACACGGATATGCAACGACACATACGTAACTACACACACATTGTCGTATCTACTGTCACCCCCACCTCCACCACTACTACCTGTACGCTAACCATTACTAGAAGCAAAATAACAACAACAATGGTAAGAGCAAAAAAACAAAGATACACATATAACCATATATATATATATATACACACACACATATAATAACACACACACACACACACACACATATATATATATATATATATATATAATACAAACACACACACCAACATTATATACACACACATATATTATATACACACACACACCATATATATATATATACACACACATATATATACACACACACAAACACACAATATATATATATATATATATATACATATATATACACACACATATATATACACACACACACCACACAATATTATATATTATATATATACACACAACACATAATATATATAAAATACACACACACAATATATATAGATTATATACACACACATATATATATATATATACACACATATATATATACACATATATACACACATATATATATATACACACATATATATATATACACATTCCGCCGCCATCACGACTCCCGGCAACACCACCGCCACCAC
Source organism: Octopus sinensis (assembly GCF_006345805.1). Classification (NCBI taxonomy): domain Eukaryota; kingdom Metazoa; phylum Mollusca; class Cephalopoda; order Octopoda; family Octopodidae; genus Octopus; species Octopus sinensis. The sequence continues at coordinate 206,559,520 of NC_042998.1, read as the reverse complement.
TGTAATCATTATTAGAATCACGTGCTACAACAACAATTAGCACCAGGAGAAGCAATGGCGTTAGCAACATTAATAAATAGTGTCGCCACTGGCAGTAGCAACAGCGATAGCATCAGGGCAGGAGCAACAACGGTAGCACCGTTAGCAACACCATTAACAACAATCGCAGCAGCAGCAGTAGTAGCAACAACATCTGTAACAACGGTAAATAGCAACACGATAGCAACTCCATCAACAGTGTGATACCGCTAGCAACAACACTAGTAAACTTATCAAGTAGAGAAGGGGGGGATCTCCAAAGTGGTCGATATCGACCCCTATAGAGGTTGATAAATGCACATCCGCTTATTATTATCGTTTATTTATTTTCTTGTTCATGCCGGGGGGGGGGGTCGATGAGGGGTCAAAAATTTCGCGAAAGAGGTCGATGGTCTAAAAAGTTTGGGGACCCCTGAAGAAGAGCGACAACTTGCTCTCCGTCGGTTGCAAGGACAAAGCTTCCGGTTGAATCGATCAACAGAACCGCCTGATCGTGAAATTTAACGTGCCAGTGGTTGAGTATTCCACAGACATGCGTACGTACCCTTAATGTAGTTCTCAGGGAGGTATAGCGTGGCACAGAGTGTGGACAAGGCTGTCCCCCCTTTGAATTACAGGTACGAATCATTTTTGCCAGCCGAGTGGACTGGGGCAATGTGGAAGGAATAAAGTGTCTTGCCCAAGGATACAAACGCGCCGCCCGGGTATCGAACTCGTGACTTTACGATAGCGAGTCGAATGCCTTAACCACTCAGCCACGTGCCTTCGTGGAGTGACAACAATCGCAACAACAACAACGGCAATGTTGCTGTGACTGCAACAACAACAACATCTGTAGTAAGGACAACCGTACGGTAATAAAATATCAGTTGCAGAAAGATGAAGCCGAGAAACAGCAACTGCAACATCAACAATAAGCGACATCATCATCATCGTCATCATCATCATTTAACATCGTCATCATCATCGTGATCATCGTCGTCGTCGTCATCATCATCAACACCACCATCATCATCATCATCGTCATCATCACCATCATCATCGTCATCATCACCATCATCATCGTCATCACCATCATCATCATCGTCGTCATCGTCATTATCATCACCATCATCAACACCACCATCAACACCATCATCATCATCGTCATCATCATCATCATCATCACTATCATCATCATTACCATCATCACCATCATCATGATCATCGTCGTCATCATCGTCACCGTCGTCGTCATCATCATCATCGTCATCATCATCATCAGGGTTGGATGAAGCCAGTGAATGGTTGATGGCCGGGAGCTGGTAACAACAAATGGCAAAAGGAGAGAGCAAAAAGGTTGTGAACAGATTGTTGTTTTCCAACGTCTGTTTACAGTCGATGCCTTCTTTCTTCTACAAATACATATAACACACGTGATTGTGTTATGTATCGATTCGCTACACTGTCACACACTTTCGCTACACTTAGCACGCGGCTAGATCTGTCTGTCTGTCTGTCTATCGATCACTCAATCTCTCTCTCTCTCTCTCTCTCTCTCTCTCTCATCTTTCTATATGTCATATATATTTCTTTATTACCCACAAGGGGCTAAACATAGAGGGGACAAACAAAGACAGACAAAGGGGTTAAGTCGATTACATCGACCCCAGTGCGTAACCGGTACTTTATTTTTCGACCCCGAAAGGATGATATATATATATATATATATATATATATATATACACACATATATACACCAAATATATACATTATTATTATTTTGCAATTTACTTAATCATGGGTATATTATTTTATTTTTAATATTTCTATTATATGTAATTTTCTAGATGGTCTAATTTAATTGTTAATTTTGAATTGATAAAAGGTGGGTTTTCTAATTTATATATATATATATATATATATATATAGTGTATGTGTAGAAGTATATGTATATGTGTGGATGTAATTGTACATACATATATACATACACATGTATACTTACATATAGGAACATATTTTCTTTCAAGCATGTTTTATATTGAAGACACGAATATATTCAATTTTAATTTTAATCTTTATTTATTTTGTTTTGTTCTCATCCTTTTTTCCTTTCTGTGAGATATCTTTCTCCTTCCTATTCCCGTATTAGACGTATTTGGTTTGCAGCAATAAACGTTTGAAATCTGTAAAACGTTTTCCCGCTGCCTCCGCGCCTCATCGTCAGTAGGAAACGATAGTAGCGACAATAAACATGTTGTTGCCGCCGCCGCGTGTTGCAAGAGACAGAGAGAATAAATAAATATAAAATTCATGCGAATAATAATAATAATAATAATAATAATGCAACTAAATAAAGTCGTGACTGCTGCATTTAAAATTGTTTAACGATTAACTCCTGCCTGCTTTTAGAGTCGCTTTCGCGTGTATCTTCTCTGCTTAGATTGATTTCTCTCCTTTTTCCTTTCTTTCCTTTTTTCCTTTCTCTCTTTTTTTCCTTTTCTTTCCTTTTTTCCTTTCTTTCCTTTTTTTCTTTTGCTTAC
>NC_042998.1:206536535-206556859 GCF_006345805.1 Octopus sinensis | reverse complement strand
ATTCATACATACATACATATACATACATACACACAAGCAATACATACATACACACAAGCAATACATACATACATGCATGCATGCATACACACATACACACATACATATATGCCCACACACCCACATAATTCTCCAGTAAGTAAATGGATCTCCGTCGATGTCGGAAATGAATGTTGCAGTCGTTCGATCAGCTGGATCCCTTCATTAAATTAACTTGTAAGTGGCTGAGTATCCCTAGGGCGCGTTTTAGTATCAACATAATCCTTAAGCACAATCAGCATCACGGCACAGCGTCTGTTGAAGCTGGATTTTTCGAAATGCAAATGTACTTGTAGGATTCGGTACAGTTTCCGTCTACCCAGTTTCCCTTCTAAGGCATGTGTTGACTTGAGGCTGTGGCAAAAAAAATAAATAAAGAGAGAGAGAAAAGATTGACAAAGGTGCCTCATCCTGAGATCGAACTTGGAAACTTATGATTGCGACAACAAGCTTCTTTACCCCCGACTGAGTGCATGCATATAACAAAAAAACCCCAAAAAACTGGCCTTCCGTCGGTCACGACGATAAGGATTGTAGTTGATCCGATCATCGGAACAGTCTGCTCGGGAAATCAACGTGCCACTGGCTGAGTACTCCACAGACACGTTTACCCTTAACGTAGTTCTCAAGGAGATTCAGTGTGACAGAGAATGTGACAAGGCTGGCCCCCTTTGAATTACTGGTACAACTCATTTTTGCCAGCTGAGTGGACTGGAGCTGTGTCTTGGTCAAGGGTATCGAACTCACGAACTCGCGACCGAGAGCGGAATACGCTAACCACTTGGCCACACGCCTTCATTGTGCTGCCCAAAGAAAAACCTTGCCATTTTATTAGAGACTGGCTTAAATTCTGCAAAGAAAAAAAGAACTACACGCGCGGGCGCAGTTTACAATTCCGTTGTAGATAGGATCAACAAGAAAGTTCTCCATCCGACGAGAGATAAATATCATTTAATATACACAATTATAAAATATCTCCGAATAGTTTCATGCTTTAAGAGACGGTAAATTGGCGAATTTATATACACACTAGCAGCTAAGCCCGGTTTCACCCGGTCGGTTTTGTATGATGTGGCTGTAAAACCTGTTCTGTGTAAGCATTCGACTTGTTTGGGAACGCTTACGTTAAAAAAAAAACAATTTTAGAATGACTTTTTTCTGTCAAAACGCTAAAAATAACTGACCAACAACAAAAAAAAAAACAACCAAGATTCAACCAAATCAAAAAATAAACCCAAATACTAAGCGAACAAAGATGAATCATCCCACTTCCATTGCGTGGGCACATGCACACACGCACACACATTCACATAACCCCTTTTACATACACACACATATATTCACACAGAGTTGAAACGCTGTTTGATTTATTTTTTCAGCGTACAATTTCCATCATCCCACTACCAAGTATGACATCACCCCTTCCTTCCTTATTCATCTATCACCCTTTCCTTTCTCATTCATAAACACAAGAGTATTATTATAGTAGATTATCTCGGCAACCATGGAGACTATGAAAGAAATACAAAGCCCAGCATCACCACCGGATCATTCTACACATCTGTGTAATTTTTCGCACAATTCCGTTTGACCGTGAATCCCAAGACAAGAAAGAATCGCCCATGTCAAATTTATATATAGAGATGCCATGTATCTCCGAGCAATTTTTCAGGCTCAGTGCATATCGTTAAATGTATTTAAAAACCAGAACGCTGGTCTGTTAGAAAACACGAGAAAAACCGGGAAGAAAACGCGAAAAAGGTTGATGCAAAAGCTGGAATAAAATGGAAGAAGAGAAAAGTAAGAAAACCAAGTTCTTCATCCTCTTTCACTGTAGAAACCAGAATTAATGAAACTGGTGCAGAATAAGACAACAGAAAAGAGAACAGAGTCTTTGAGACAGCTACTCAATTCGGAACGGGTGGCGTCCGTCATTTCGACAAAAGAAACTTGTCCATATGCTTGCATTTTCCAAATATTTCAGATCTGGAATTAAGTGCATGCATATCGTTGTTATTATGGAAGAATTGCTTTTTTTTTACAAAAAAAAAGAAAAAAAAAAAAAGTTTCATCATTCCATAGCAAAACTATTGTACTACACTTTGACAATTTTTGATATCTTGGCATCCGAAGCAACTGGAGATACGATAGTTTGACCAAAAGAACCGGCTATTGCAAGCAAAAATAAATATTGAAAATAAAAAAAGGCATTTGGCCAAATTTGGACATACGACAGTTTAATATAATAGTAACGATATATATATCTTCTATTATATAAAATCCGTTTTGTGTGTGTCTTCTAGGATCTCGGGCATCCTCCATCCGATTGCGCTCAAATTTGATATGTAGATACCGACGGTATCAGGGCGTGTATAAGTCTTGTAAAAATTACAAAAATCGATTCCAAGTGAGAATGCGATTGATAAAGCCGTGGGAAATCGTTTTACTTTGGAATAGGAAAAAAGTCTATATTTATTTCTTCTTTTGCTGGTGTCTCAAATTTAGGTTAAATCAGTGTTTCTCAAAGGGGAGGCCTATGGGACGGTCGGACAAGTTGTTTTCAGAAAATTTGGTTTAAATGTTTGTGTGTGTGTGTGTGTGTGTGTGTGTGTATATATATATATATATATATACACATAAACAGGTATATGTAGATGCATGTGTATGAAGATGTAATGTTTGTGATATGTATGTTTACCATAGGTTGGTAGAGCAGTGCAGAAACCAGGGTTGGCAGACAAGTTGTGAAGCAACTGAAGTACGCAATGGGGGTGTTTTGTCGGATGTCTACCCTGTAGGGCCCTGGCTGGGCTTGGTGTTACTGATGCAGCAAAGAAGGCGGCCGTAGATTCCATCACTGAAGCTGCAGAAGCCAGTACGTACCTTTCGATAAAGGTGGCCGACCGATGCCTTGCTGGTGCTGGAAAGTAAGCTGGGCTTTGATCAACTCCCGACTGGGTCAACTAGGTGAAGAAGGTCTAATGTTGAAAGACCCCAAAATCTCTCTGAGACATCCGAAACATCACCGTTGAAGCATCCCAGAGTATGAGATGGATCTTGGAACAAAGTACTGTCTTTTATAGCTTAGCGGTATTTCGTCTGCGTTACGTTGTGAGTTCAAATTCCGCTGAGGTCGACTTTGCCTTTCATCCTTTCGGGGTCGATAAATTAAGTACTAGTTACGCACTGGGGTCGATGTGATCGACTTAATACCTATGTCTGTCCTTGTTTGTCCCCTCTGTGTTTAACCCCTTGTGGGTAGTAAAGAAATACGTATATAGTGTAAACACTGAAGCATCGCCACTGTCATTCAAATCCTGTTGCATTTAACATGGGATTTTGGGGCCCCCAAAGACGTATTGGTGTATAAGTAAACCTACGATTTTTTGGCCGAAAATTTTCGTCTGTCCGAAAATACAGTGTGTATAATGTTTTCAAATTTTGGTACAGGGGCAGAAATTGCGGGAGTGGGGTGGGAAGAAGGGCTTAGTCGATTACATCGACCCCAGTACTAGACTGGTATTTTATTTGATGGACCTCGAAAGGATGAAAGGCAAAGTAGACCTCGGCGGAATTTGAACTCAAAACGTAAAGACGGACGAAATGCCGCTAAGCATTTTGTTCGACGCACTAACGATCCTGCCAGATCACCACCTCGATGATAACGATGATAATCCTTTCTATTAAAGGCACAAGGGGCCTGGAATTTTGAGAGAGGGAACTAGTCGATTACATTGACCCCCAGTACTTAACTTTTCTACTCTAGGCACAAAGCCCGAAATTTTTGGGGAGGGGGCCAGTCGATTAGATCGACTCCAGTACACAACTGGTACTTAATTTATCGACGCCGAGACCCCAGTCGATTAGATCGACTCCAGTACACAACTGGTACTTAATTTATCGACGCCGAGACCCCAGTCGATTAGATCGACCCCAGTACACAACTGGTACTTAATTTATCGACGCCGAGACCCCAGCCGATTAGATCGACCTCAGTACACAACTGGTACTTAATTTATCGACCCCGAGACCCCAGTCGATTAGATCGACCCCAGTACACAACTGGTACTTAATTTATCGACGCCGAGACCCCAGTCGATTAGATCGACCCCAGTACACAACTGGTACTTAATTTATCGACCCCAAGACCATGAGGGAGGGAAACAAGCTTCTTACCACAGAGCCACGCCTGCACCTATATATAACTTTATTATGCACACACACACACATGCACACGTATGTACAGAAATGCACGTATACATACCTGAATCGATGCACATATATGCTTGTGCATCGAATGCACGTGTTACTGTCTGAATGCACGGAGGGTAGCAAGTGTAATGCAACCAATAAAACAACAGCATTCTTTGATGTGCAAATATGCAAATACTCGTCGCCATATGTTTGATATGTGCATTAACGGATAGCTTCCCCCATCGATAGATTATCAATTTATCTAATCGAATCTCTTCTGTTCTGTATTTATTTTTCGTTTGTTGTGATTGTCGTCGAACAGTCGCTTATTTATTTATATACACTTTCTTTTTGTGGCTACATACATACATGCATGTATACACTCACATTATCTATCTACCTACCTACCTACCTACCTACCTATCTGTCTATCTATCCATCCATCTATCTATCTATCTATCTATCTATCTATCTATCTATCTAAAAACCCACCCTTTCCCCCCCTAATCTCTCTTGCCTCTTTTCTCCCCACCCCCCTTCTCTCCATTTCCTTCATACTCTATGGCGGGAATCCTATATACTAAATGTACAAATTCCGTTATTTGTCTGTAAATCCTAAAACTCAGAGCAGCAACAAACTAACTTGACGATACTACTACTACTACTACTAATAATAATAATGATAATAGTGGCTGTGTGGTAAGTAACTTGCTTACCAACCACATGGTTCCGGGTTCAGTCCCACTGCGTGGCACCTTGAGCAAGTGTCTTCTACTATAGCCTCGGGCTCGAAACGTAAAAGACTTTCTCACCTTCCCGAGCGTCTAACTAATACACTTGCTTGTTGCTTATACACCTGTCTTCATCTTTTGTTTTTCTGTAAACTTCAACTATATATATATATATATATATATATATATACTATATATATATATTAGAAAAAATGAGGTAATCAGATCGGATGGTTCATATTTATAGATATTTATTTATATATTACATTTTTTACATATATATCATATCATTCAGATCATATCATTCGGATTAGCGCAAACCTTCCAATATATATATATATATATATATATATATATATATAGCTATATATATATATATATAGTCAGTGGTTTATATATCCGGAAAAGGACCTACGCCAAAGAATTAGAGAAGTAATATATTTTTAGGAATTTAAATGCTATTGCTAATCATAGGGTGACCATTGGTTTCGCCACCTATAAAGCACTTAGCAGTATGGATGATTCGCGAGTCTCAAACAACTGAGGGCGCATAACCTCTCTACAATTGGAGGAAGAAATACATCACGGTCAGTTAGTTTTGTAAACAAAAAATATTTGTCACCGCAGGAGTGCACACATATTTCATGTTTACAAAACTAACCGACCGTGACGTATTCCTTCTTCCACTTGTAGAGAGGTTATGCGTCTTCAGCCATTTGAGTCTGACGTGTCGCCTATACTGCTAAGCGCTTTATAAGTGCAAAACCAATGGTCATTCTATGACCAGCCATGACATGTAGCTTTATATATATATACTATATATAATATATATATATATTATATTATATATATATATATATATATATATATATAATAATATGTGACGATTATTCGGTAGCCGAGTTTCAGATGTCGGGGCGGAAACCCACGTCGGCATCTCTTCATTTATCGGGCCAGTTATCGGGGTTTATCATGGCTACCAAATAACTGTCACATATTATATTTACAGATAAATTCCTCAATTTACATAATATCGAGGTCTCTTGCATTCTTTTGTTGTCTTACCATTTCTATCAATATATATAAATATATATATATTATTCTTTTACTTGTTTCAGTCATTTGACTGCGGCCATACTGGATCACCGCCTTTAGTCGAGCAGATCGACCCCAGGACTTATTCCCTCGTATTTCTTCTTTTGCCGAATCGCTAAGTTACGGAGACGTAAACACACCAGCATCGGTTATCAAATGATATTGGAGTGGGGGAACAAACACACACACACACGCATATATATATATATATATATATATATATATACGACGGCCTTCTTTCAGTTTCCATCTACCAAATCCACTCACAAGGCTTTGGTCGGCCCAAGGCTACAGTAGAAGACACTTGCTTATGGTGCCACGCAGTGGGACTGAACCGTGGTTGGTAAGCAAGCTACTTACCACACAGCCACTCCTATATATAATACGCACACACACATATGTGTGTGTGTGTATATGTGAACTTACAAATGCAAGTGACTATACTCTATATATGTGAGTGTCCAAAGCGGAGTGCTGGCAGAGTCGTTAAGAAGCCGGGCAAAGTGTTTAAGCGCTATTTCTTTCAGCTCTTCAGGTCTCAAGTTCAAATTCCGTCGCAGTTGATTTTGTTTTTCATCGTTTTGGGTTCGATGAAATCAGTACCAGCTGTGCGCTGGGGTCGATGTAATCGACTTACCGTTTCCTCCGACTTTGCTGGCCTTGTGCTCACAATTTGAAACCGATACATTATATGTTTATAGATTGGGAAGCAGCTGTTGGTTTCACTGCGTGGCTCCTACTCTGAGCTTTATACATCGTGTGATCCTGCAGGCCATGTTTAAATATGTACACACGCACACATACAACTGTTCGTTGTCGATTTGTGATATACGCCCTCACTCAATCACGCACGTACACACACACACACACCCACTTGTGTGTGTGTGTATGTGTGTGTGTGTGTGTACGTGTGTTAACAATGTTATTGTCCATCTGGTTTGTAATTTTAACTTTCAACAAGTCTGTGCTTTCTCTCTTCAGACACTGCATACGTTCACACACATCCACACGTTAATATCACACACAATTGTTCAGATTTGAGAATATATATAAATATTTATTTACATACATACATACACACATGCATACATACACATGCATACATACACACATACATACACACATGCATACATATACACATACATACACACATGCATACATATACATACACACATACATACACACATGCATACATACACACATACATACACACATGCATACATATACATACACACATACATACACACACACATACATACATACGTACACACATACACACACATACATACATATGTGTATGTATGTATATATATGTGTATGTATGTATATATGTATATATATGTGTGTATATATATGCACACGCGCACACGCCTCCTCACATATATATATATCTGTTGGGTGGAAGCGTACTGGCGTGAATCTTCAGTAAACACTTGAGACTCGCCATGAAAAGTACACACCGTTTAACCTCTCTACCTTTTAGCCTAGAACAGCCGTGTATATATATATATATATATATATATAAAGAAAAAAAAATATATATGTATATGAGAGAGGAGGTACAAAGGTATTTCTTATCTTCCTGTGTATCTTTATGGTGCAGACGCCGAGTGCTCGATACAGTTTTGTAGAGCTAATGCCGGGTGCAACTATCTCCATATAAAATGTATTGAGAGACATAAATATTGATATCAAAATAAATATCTATCCCCCCCCCCACTAAATATGCATGTTAGCGTGTATAGAGATATATATATATACCTATATGCATGCTTATGTGTGTACGTATCTAATATATGTGTATTTATATATGTATGTGTGTATATATATATATATATATATATATATATATATATACACACACACACACACACAGAAGTGTGTGTGTTTGTTTAATTATATATATACTTCTATAGATGTCTATGTATATGTGTGTACACACACACACGCACTAAATTTTCGCAGTCATATTCTCAGGACGTAGACTATTATTGGCGTAATCTATTTAAATGCCTTATTGTTATTGCAAGGAATCGCGCGCTCACACATACACACACACTTTCCCCCTCCCTTCACCCTCTCTCTGTTAGAGGTCATAAACGAAACACATATGACAAATGAATATGTTATTTATATATAACATCTAACGATACGGCCAAAGTATTTAAACAGCCTAACAATGAGACAGTTACGTATATTCACACTCGTTTAGTAATTTAATTCCTGACGATGAGGCAGTGAAAGTTGATGATTATGACGGATTTAGGATTTAGGGACTTATTTGTCCTGAACGAGCTATTAGGGTATTGGATGTGAAATGCGAAGAATCCTGAATAATAAAAAAAAAAAACCCAAAAGAGTAAGGCCTCCGACATAGTCGTGTCTGTAATACATAATGACATGATGGTTGCCGCTCGATTTCCAGCTGTATATAATGGCTGGATTGTTCTCTTAAGCACAAAGAGAACGGATGTGACTTGACACTCTTACCGGAGACTCTTTTGCACAGGTGTACTAATGACGAGTGCCTCTTGCAGTAGGTGTTCAAAGACTTCACCATCCACGTTGACGCTTGGCTATCATGATGTTTTTTATTGAGTGTTTCAGCTCTTTTGGGCCCTGGCCAGCCATAGTATGCAGAACAATAGAGGTGTTAAAAATCAACGGATGCCTAAGCTCGACGTTATTTAAAGTAAAGAAGGGCCTTGCTTAGAGCCAATCCCATTCTCTAAACAACGTTTGCTCCAAAAAGGCTGTTCAAAAAAGCTATCATTCAGGACCAGCTTCTGCAACAGCCTGGGTTTCAAGGACCCACAGCTTTTTAATATTCTCTCGAAGAGTCTGAGGAACTTGCACAAAGTAAATGTAGGGGTTTTTAAATCAAAGCTGGACGTCTTCCTGTCGAGAGTCCCAGATGAACCTACCTCACGGTAAGCGGTGCAAATGAGGGTAGCTATATCAAACTCCATTCTTCATCAAGTGCCACATATTAGAGGAGGCTCTTAGTAATAACAGTGTAGCAAAACGGCGGTGCATCAGCATGGCCGCAGCTCTGAGCTGAAACTAAAGAGAAAAAAATTGCATTTAAACGAAGTCGGTGTTGCACCAGAGTTGCCTTTCTCCTAAAGCGATGCCTAAACAAAATTTCGGGTCTCTCACTGTCAGCTATTTGTTGGCCACTGACTCTCGGTTCATCTGCGCTTTGACAGGTTTTATTTTTGTCCCCAGGCTGTCTTACGAACACCACCCTCCTTACCAAGCGGGTTTGGTAGGGTTGCCAGTTTAGTTACCTCTGACCCGATTGTGCGACAGGTTGTACTGGGTTACCTGTGGCGTACACACATGTATGCGTATACACTGCCATATATGCATATGGGTATACATAGGAATATATATATGTATTTTGGAGCGCGTGTATATGTATATAGGAATACTCATGCATCAGGTAAAATGCTTAGCGGCATTTCGTCCGTCTTTACGTTCTGGCTTCAAATTTCGCCGAGGTCTACTTTGGCTTTCATCCTTTTGGGGTCGATAAATTAAGTGCCGGATAAACACTGGGGTCGATGTAATTGACTACACCCCTCCCCCCAAATTTCAGGCATTGTGCCTTCAGTTGAAAGGATTATTATTATTATTATTTCGCTTAGGCATAGCAATACTAATAACTTGATGTTAGACCTCAATATGTAATGATAATAATAATAATAATAATGATATGAATTTTATATATATATAATATATATATATATATATAGATATATATATATATATATATATTATGTGAAATAGAAAGATGAATAATCTTGTAGTAGATTAATCAAAAGTTTAACCGATACCTTAGTAGCAAAAATCACAGCAGTTAAACAGCACGGTTGGAGGTACAACCATCTGGCGCGTTGCAACCGTGCGTTGGTGCGGATAATTGAAATTAAAACATTATTGGTGAATTGAAGAAATGGAGCTGAACGCAGATTGAACAGAAATCGTTTTATTTCATTCTACACGTGTTTCGAAAGGCACAAATTACCAAAATCCGATTGAATAATGGGACCATATTGTGTCTTTCTCTTCAGGAAGAAAAAAAGGAAATCCGTTGGAAAAACAAAAAACAGAACAGAGGCGGAGCAAAAAACAAATCGAACTGTGCTCCTAAGAGCCCATGGCGAAACTGTTTATCAGTGTATGTTGAGAAACGTGGCTGAAGAATTAACGGGTCAAGGCATCGGTCAATCATGTGGGTGAGGGGTATAGATGTTCTTGTGACGAGAATAAAGTTCTGACTATTTAAGGAATATTGGATGTTTTATAAGGGGCGAGGAAAAATCTACTTAGAGACGTGTGTGTGTATACTGTTCTATATATGTGTCTGTGTTGGCGTAGGGGTAGAAAATTTTTTGTGTACGTGTGTGGTTAGGTTTGATCGTTCGGCTGTCAGGGGCTACTGCCGTGATAACCGTTGGGTGGCAGAAAGAAAGAAAAAAATAAAAAAAATATATATATATTATGTTTTATGTGTGTGTGTTCATCTAAGCCTGCCTTGTCAAGGAAACCCCCCGCTCTGTGAGAAAACCAAGCCCCGTTTGTCTTACAGGAGTAATTCCCCTTGCAGTGGTTAATGAGATATCTTAAAGGCTATTTCAGAATTTGTTACCAAGGCTATGGGTGCCGGTATTATTTTATAAACGCTATTTAAAGGCCAGATAAGTGTAACGCCGCCAATGGGGGCATCGAAAAGCCGACTGTAAGAGCCCGTTTACCATCCGGCCTCTGGCAAACAAAATATGGAAAGTTCGGAGACACAAGGTGTGCACTGTCTTCTGCCCCTATCAATGGGAGGGCCACCGACAAAATTGACCATTCCAGCCTATAGCTTAAGTTCGCATCCTTCAGTCGCCATATTAGCTTACTGAGTCCCGTGGTCTGGCGCTTGTTCACGTCCCGAAAAGTGCGTAATGGTGGAGGACACGCAAAGACAATCTTGAGGATGATGCCCCTACATAAGTGAAGGCATCTGAGTCCGTGTAAACCTTGCATTGGTAGACGGCGTTTTTTGATCTTGGAGTTCGCCGACGTGAATCTTAATCTGCTAGGATTAGTTTCTGAAATTAGAACTGCGTTCCTGTCACTATATTCGTTCCGAGACCTGCAGCCGCTTACTACTCTATTTTCCACTACGTCACTATTAACTATAGGAATAACCACCTGATTCTCCACTATCTATCAGAGTGCTGTCATTGCTACTGCCCGTGGTACTGCCTTATTGCGGGAAATGATGCTGGGGATGCTAATGGGGCTCTCTACCCTACTCCCATTATTACCGTCAACCACAACACCCCTATTTATAACTATACCCCTAGTGGGTACTCCCTGGCTGGAGCTGAGATTATGTGTCACTGTACTGGCTTCATATCATTATTACTACTATAATTATTCCTACTGAGCATTAAACCGGGAGCGGAAGAGGCTGTGCCTCCGGGAAAAGGGTGATAGGGTCTTAGTAAGTAGCCTTATTATTATGGGAGGCGATTATCTGGGCGAGGTTTTTAGTGTTGGAGAAGCTATCCTACACTTTATGTGAGTTAACCGTGGAGTAAATTTGGAATTTCTGGGGAAGTTATTGGCGATGGCTTGTCTAAACATGAGGGGGAGGTTAGTTCTAATCTGCTTTACCAAAGGGGATTACAAACCATATATGCTTATTCCTATCAGTGTGATGGGTCGGGACGCCAGCTCTCGCATTCGGGTGGGTGATTCTCGGATGAATAACGGGTCTTGGGTTAGTGTAAGACTTCCCGGACCGATAATTATCCTTGTTCGCTAAATTAAATGCGGGAGCGACTACCCCGGCATCCGCCGCGCTCCCGTCTTACTTAAATGTTAATGTTATTATATACGGCCCTATCCTGTGACCGAATGATGGCATCGGAAGGGCCGATCAATATAAATTACTTCTGCCTATAACGGCTTGGATAGTGCGGCGTTATAAAATTCCGCTTTCGGCATAAAAATATCGGCACTGGCGGACAAGCCAGACAATGTTAGACCGATGCTGACCCGTTGAATTCTTCAGCCACCGTTCTCAACATACACTGATAAACAGTTTCGCCATGGGCTCTTAGGAGCACAGTTCGATTTGTTTTTTGCTCCGCCTCTGTTCTGTTTTTGTTTTCCAACGGATTTCCTTGTTTTTCCTGAAGAGAAGAGAAAGACACAATATGGTCCCATTATTCAATCGGATTGATTTGGTAATTTGTGCCTTTCGAAACACGTGTAGAACGAATAAAACGATTTCTGTTCAATCTGCGTTCAGATCCATTTCTTCAATTCACCAATAATGTTTTGTTATATATATATATATATTATATCTATATTATATATATATATACTATATATATATATATATATATATATATATATATATATATATATATAATATATATATTATATATATATATATATATATATTATATATATATATATATATATATATATATATATATATTATATATTATATATATATATATATATATATATATATATATATATATATATATATATTATATATATATATATATATGTGTGTGTGTGTGTGGGGCCGCAATGGCCTAGTGGTTAGGGTAGCGGACTCGCGGCCGTAGTATCGCGGTTTCGATTCCCAGACCGGGCGTTGTGAGTGTTTATTGAGCGAAAACACCTAAAAGCTCCACGAGGCTCCGGCAGGGGGTGGTGATCCCTGCTGTACTCTTTCACCACTCTTTCTCCACTCTTTCGTCATTCGAAGGCTAAAACAATGCGAACGCATTGTGACCAGCGATGTGTAACTACATCTGATGGACTGGTCGGTCACGTGATGACGTGATATATATGGGCACAGGGCGTCACGAAACGTGTACAACAAAAAAGTACGAAGCATGAACTATTCTTTCCGAACAACAGAAGACACAAATGGAAAACAAGACAAACAAAAGAAGAAACGACCCAGTTGTTGGATGTTTTTTTCTAGTCTCGTATTTCGAGCATTTAACAACAATATACGCTTTCGATAAAACAGTTGCTCCCGCAGAGCAAATTGAATAAAATTTGGGATTTTGCGGAGGGTCAAAATAGGTAACACAAACAGGGCAGTGAAAACAAACAGGAAGGGCTGCTAAGCCTAAACGAGGTTTTGGTGGTGAACGCGTAAATCGAGCTAGGACAGGAGACAAACAACGGAGAGAAAGGAAGAAAGATGGCCGTTAGGAACAAAGCTCTATACAGGCACAAACATACATAACCGTATACATACACTATTTCGTTTTGGGATTTGGTTTGCAAGATTCTTTATGTGAATTCGTGTGTTGAAGCATATTTTATCTGTTTTTTCTGAAATTTTCATTTCGTAAATGAGTGGAAATCGAACCGGTGTGTGTGTTCAGTAGTAAGGGACTAAAAGAGAATGACCCTCCCCACACACAAAAAAAATACACGTTATAACTAATGTTATTTATTTCTTTATTGCTCACAAGGGACTAAACACAGAGGGGACAAACAAGTACAGTCAAAGGGATTAAGTCGATTACATCGACCCCAGTGCGTAACTGGTACTTAATTTATCGCTCCTCGAAAGGATGAAAGGCAAAGTCGACCTTGGCGAAATTTTAACTCAGAACGTAACAGCAGACGAAATACCTATTTCTATTTCTTTATTACCCACAAGGGTACACACAGAGGGGACAAACAAGGACAGACAAAGGGATTAAGTCGATTACATCGACTCCAGTGCGTAACTGGTACTTATTTAATCGACCCCGAAAGGATGAAAGGCAAAGTCGACCTCGGCAGAATTTGAACTCAGAACGTAACGGCAGACAAAATACGGCTAAGCATTTCGCCCGGGGTGCTAACGTTTCTGCCAGCTCGCCGCCCCTTTTATTACTAATGTTATTGCCTTGTACATAGGCTAATATACATAGCTACTATAACTATGAGTGTGTGTATACACACACGTACACATATATACGTATAACACGCTGTTTCCTCCCACCTCTCTCTATAGCTACATAAATAGGCTAGAAATATATATATAAGGATAAGATCGATCTTTAAATATCGATCTTATCAAGTGGCCAGCATGGGAATAAAAACCTTACAAAGGTAAAAATTTAGAATTTTAAATTAGGGTATCTGAGAGATGCCACCACGCTGAAATAGCAGTCAAAACCAGACCCTAAAGCCACCTTAAATGTTCATATAGCACCAGGAGAGTAGACAGAGAGACAAATTAAACTAGCAAGAAAAATTTTACTGGATTTTACTCTTTTTGCTGGTATATTTTGTCTCTCTGTCTGCCCTCCTGGTGCTATATGATCATTTAGGCGCAGGAGTGGCTGTGTGGTAAGTAGCTTGATTACCAACCACATGGTTCCGGGTTCAGTCCCACTGCGTGGCATCTTGGGCAAGTGTCTTCTACTATAGCCCCAGACCGACCAATGCCTGTGAGTGGATTGGTAGAGGGAAACTGAAGAAGCCTGTCGTATATATGATATATATATTATATGTGATTGTGTGTTTGTGTGTCTGTGCTTGTCCCCCTAGCATTGCTTGACAACCGATGCTGGTGTGTTTACGTCCCCGTCACTTAGCGGTTCGGCAAAAGAAACCGATAGAATAAGTACTGGGCTTACAAAGAATAAGTCCTGGGGTCGATTTGCTCGACTAAAGGCGGTGCTCCAGCATGGCCGCAGTCAAATGACTGAAACAAGTAAAAGAGTATTTAAGGTGGCTTTAGGGTCTGGGTTTCACTGCTATTTCCAGCGTGGTGGCATCTCTCAGATACCCTAATTTATAGTTTCATATATATATATATATATATGTAACAGTAACCATGTGACGACGACATTCGCTACTGCATTTCAACTGTAAGCCATCCACCCTTATTGTCTGGCTGGGTAGACCAGCTGATTGTTGTTCCACCATAACATTGTCACGTGTTTTACACACAACACTCTCCGTACATATTCTTTTTTTATGTAACTCTCAATTGTAACACATCAAAGCCATTCTGTCCGTTTGTCAGTCACTCTCTTTCTATATACTGCGTCTGTCTGTCTACATTCAATCTGCCCTCGTCTGTCTGTCGGTCTAACTAGACAGCTCGCCTGCTATCTGCATGGCTAGATGTCTGTCAACCTGTCTATCTATCTGTACATCTATATCACTGTCTAGCTATTTATCTATCTGTCTATCTATCTGTCTATCTATCTGTCTATCTATCTGTCTATCTATCTGTCTATCTATCTGTCTATCTTTCTGTCTATCTTTCTGTCTATCTTTCTGTCTATCTTTCTGTCTATCTTTCTGTCTATCTTTCTGTCTATCTATTTGTCTATCTTTCTGTCTATCTATTTGTCTATCTTTTTGTCTATCTATTTGTCTATCTTTCTGTCTATCTATCTGTCTATCTTTGTCTATCTATTTGTCTATCTTTCTGTCTATCTATCTTTCTGTCTATCTATCTGTCTATCTTTCTGCATATCTGTCATTCATTCTGTCAGTCATACCGTCTGTATGTCTGTTTGTCTGTCTATCTGTCTACCTGTCTGTCTCTATCCATCTGTCTACCTGTCTGTCTCTATCCATCTGTCTACCTGTCTGTCTCTATCCATCTGTCTACCTGTCTGTCTCTATCCCTGTCTACCTGTCAGTCTACATATCACTGTCTTTCTATCTGTCCATGCATTCATTTCCAATTCTCCACGGATACATCACTAACCACAGAGGAAACATTCCTTGCTTGGAAACAGATGTCGGTTGGCCACAGGAAAGGCATCCGGCTACAGAACCGTCTGCACCAATAGACTCCGATCCACGCAACCACTGAAGAGTGGATATTAAAACGATAAAGTGTGTGTATGGGTGTAGGTGTGTGTACATAAATGTATGTGTAATTGTGTGTATGTTATTGTGTGTGTGTGTGTATGCGAGTATATGTATACAGTTGTGTTGTGTGTGTGTGTGTGTGTGTGTTTCTCTCAACAGCTGTAATATTAATACATGCCATTTATACATCGGCACAACAGAGCCATTGATGTGTGTGTGTGTATCCAGCCACATATCAGACAAGTTTGAATTAATATCGATTCCTCTCATTCTTCTCGAAATCTTCATTTATACAAATTCAATAAAAATTGGCCTAGGCTAACACACACACACTTTTATGTGTATCTATATCACACACACACATATACACACGCGCACACTTATGTGTATCTATATCACACACTCATACACACACACACACACACACACACACACTTTTATGTGTATCTATATCACACACACACATATACACACACGCTCGCACACACTTTTATGTGTATATATATCACACTCACACACACTTTTATGTGCATATATATATATATATATATATATATATATACATTATATATATAAGTCCATGTATTAAAGATATATTGTGAATGCAATAAAAAACAATACTTTCTTGGGTGGTTGCCACTCTTTGGAGTGATTGGTGTTAGTAAGGGCACCCAGCTGTAAAAACCCTGCCAAAACAGATACTAAAGCCTGGTGCAGTCTTCTACCCAGCCAGCTCCTGTCAAACCATCCAACCCATACCAGCATAGAAAGCACATTAAGTGCTGATGATGTTAATTGCATTTATATTTTATCATCTGTAAGGCGGTGAGCTGGCAGAATCATTAGCATGCCGGGCGAAATGCGTAGCCGTATTTCGTCTGCCACTGCGTTCTGAGTTCAAATTTCGCCACGGTCGACTCTGCCTTTCATCTTTTTGGGGTCGATAAATTAAGTACCAGTTATGCACTGGGTCTGTCCTTGCTTGTCCCCTCTGTGTTTAGCCCCTTGTGGGTAGTAAAGAAATAGGTATTTCATCTGTCTTTACGTTCTGAGTTCAAATTCTGCTGAGGTCAACATTGCCTTTCATCCTTTTGGGGTCGATAAATTAAGTACCAGTTGCATACTGGGGTCGATCTAATCGACTGACCCCCCCCTCCTCAAAAATTTTGGGTCTTGTGCCTAGAGTAGAAAAGAATATATATCATTATTTAAAACAGATTATTTTTCGAATGGCATTGTAGGGTAGGTGTGAGAGGTCAAGTAGAATATATCGGCTGGATATGGTCAGTTTAAATCCGGAAGACACAGTTCTGTATTTAAG
Source organism: Octopus sinensis (assembly GCF_006345805.1). NCBI lineage: Eukaryota > Metazoa > Mollusca > Cephalopoda > Octopoda > Octopodidae > Octopus > Octopus sinensis. Next base: position 206,539,618 of record NC_042998.1, on the reverse strand, counting down.
AGATAAGGAATTGCTTATGTTATTTACATTTGACGGATATTTGTCCTCATCTTGTTTGTTGTTAACACAACGTCTCGGCTGATATACCCTCCAGCCTTCATCAGGTGTCTTGGGGAATGAGAACCCAGGTTAGGTTTGAAATTTCCCCAAGACACCTGATGAAGGCTGGAGGGTATATCAGCCGAGACGTTGTGTTAACAACAAACAAGATGAGGACAAATATCCGTCAAATGTAAATAATGTAAATCTGGAAGAGTTAAAGAGAGTAAGGAACTTTTTGAGGAAAGATTTGGCTTTCACATTGTGTAAGGTTAGGATTTTTACCCAAAATGTGTTTCACCCCTTTTTTTCTTTTTTGCTTTCTATTTTAAATTGTTTGGGTGAGGTTATTAAAGACATTCTGCTGCTATTTCTAAATACCCAGTAACAATATAAAGGCTCTGTTATTATCTCCTCCTCCTCCTCATCATCATCATTTAACGTCCTTTTCCAAAACTGCATGGGTTGGATGGTTTGGTAGAAACTGCCAAGGCTGGAGGGCTGCACCAGGTTCCGTTTGTCTGTTGTGGCATGGTGTCTACAGTTGGATGCTCTTCCTAATGCCAACCATTTTACAGAATGTACTGGGTGCTTTACATGTGGCGCCATCTCCAGTGAATACATTAATTCAAACTGCTCTTTGATCTTAATCCAAATCCAAAACTGACCAATGTCCATTTTGTCTTTTATTTTTCTGGGATTGTTGCAGTAAGCATTTCCTTTCAGAAGAAGCTATTTTTAGCTTTGGCTAATTCTTGCAGACACACAACAATGGCACCATTTACAGACCAACTTGGAATCGATTCCTCAAACTGTCTCTTTATATCCAAACAGCTAATCTGCTAAATGTCTTCGTCCAAAGATACGTATTAACAAGACAAATATAAGAATCGGTTGTTTTATATATTTATTCATTTGCTTATTGTTCAGAACTGGCTGATTTCCGGTCTCGTTCCAACTTCCTGTAAACCATTTGTCGAAGATCTTCCTGTTTCCATTCAGCGATGTTTATAAGCTGTTCATTTGTCAAACCACAAGATTATTCTTGTTGGATAAAAGACACTAAAACTGTTTAATATATTTAAACACATCTCTATTCATTGATCTGTTTGCGTTCAGAACATGTTTGACGATTTTTAAGTAAATTGTAGCTTTCTTCGTTACTACTTATCTCTTATTTTACGGCTGACTATTACAGCTTCCATCGTTACAGCAGTGGAAATAGACTAAGAACTATAGAGTTACTAGCAGTATCGCCCGGCGTTGCTCGGGTTTGTTTCAACCCTTTAGAATTGGAATTTTTGAAAAGTAAAAATTTTGCATTATGTAGCTTGTTATTCTCTTTGAGTGAACATTTTTCAGGTCAAAATACACCGAAAAATGGTGACACAGCAGTAAAAAAATCGTTAAAAAATAGGGATTTTCATAGAAAAAAAAGCACCTTTTTGATGTAAATAATTTTTGGTGTTAACATGGTCCCATTTGAATTTTATCTTCTACGGAAGGAAGAGCAAGCCTTTTTCTATCATACTCTTAATTTTGGTTAACTTGCGCCGCAGGGTCTCGGAGGATATAGTGTTAGTTGAAGGCTACCAAACCTGCCATACACAGACAACTTCAGCTTTATATAGAGAGAGATTATGCTAGTTGTCTTCTAATTATTGATTCCAGTCATCATCATTATCGTTTAACGTCTGCCTTCCATGTTAACATGGGTGGAATGGTTTCACAAGAGCCAGCCAGCAGAAGCTTGCACCAGACCTCTGTGACTGTTTTGGCAGGATTCTTACAGCTGGATGCCCTTCCTAACACCAACCATTCAGCAGAGAGGACTTAGTGCTTTTTACATGGCACAAGCACAGGCGAGGTCAGTTTTGGCAAGGTTTTTACAGCTGGATGCCTTTCCAAATACCAACCACTTTACAGTGCGGACTGGGTGCTTTTAAGTGGCACCTACACTGACAGGGTCACCAAGTACCTTGCAAGACAAAAAAAAACACATATATATAATATGTGATCACCGTGACCGACCAGGCTATCAGATGTTGCTACACATTGCTGGTCACAATGCGCTTCACATTGTTTTAGCCTTCAAAGGACGCCACCCCGCTGGCTAAGTGAGCAGGCCGACAGAAGAAAGAGGAAAGTTGTGGCAAAAGAGTACAGCAGGGATTGCCACCACCCCCTGCCAGAGCCTCGTGGAGCTTGTAGGTGTTTTCGCTCAATAAACACACACAACGCCCGGTCTGGGAATCGAAACCGCGACCCTACGACCGCGAGTCCGCTGCCCTAACCACTGGGCCATTGCGCCTCCACATATATAATATGTATGCATACATAATATGTGTGTATGCATGAAGGTAGGGTTAAAATCCAAGCTGTGTCCTCTTGAAGCACATCTGCTTATTTCAGATCTATATGTAGATGTCATATTTGTGTGGGGTATGCACAAGAGTTGAAAAATACTGGAAATTTAGTTATCCATGAAGTGAGTCATCTTAGACGGATGTTCCGTTGAGGTAAGATCAACAACAAGGTACTTCGTCCAGTGAGAGATGAATATCATTTAATGGTACTCCGAATAAAGATACGAGGTACTAATAGTTTCATGCATTGGGGACACGAGTCTAGGCAAGGTTTTATAAAACACTTTGTGTGTCCAAGCAAACCTGCCTAGACACAAGTCTATACAGCAAGAGACTACCTTTATAATGAGAGCATTAAATGATATCAGTCCATCCATCCATCCATCCGTCTGTCTGTCTGTCTATCTATTGAGTGAGAAAGAGAGAGGGAGATAGAGAGAGAGGGAGATAGAGAGAGAGAGAGAGAGAGATACATATTCTTTTACTTGTTTCAGTCATTTGACTGCAGCCATGCTGGGGCTTTTAGTTGAGTACTTATTCTATTGGTCTCTTTTGCCAAGCCGCTAAGTTACGGAGATGTAAATACACCATCATCAGCTGTCAAGTGATGTTGGGCGACAAATACAGACACACACACATATATATATGCTATGTGCTTTTTTCAGTTTCTGTCTACCA
>NC_042998.1:206526535-206531535 GCF_006345805.1 Octopus sinensis | reverse complement strand
TCTATCTACTCTTCATTTCGAGCATTGAATGACAATATTAATCTTCGGAGACAGATGCTTCAATAAATACCAAAATAAAATTTGGGATTTATGGAGGGTCAAAGTCGAGAACAAAAATAGGACAGTGGAGACATACAAGGAAACCGAAGGAAAACAAACACGGAGGAGGGTCGTTATATGTAAGTGTGTGTGTGACATATATGTATGTCTATGTATGTATATCTGTGTGTGTGGTGTGTGTATAAAAATAAATGTGTGTGTGTGTGTAGTAATGTATTAATTTTTCCAACAAGACACAAATATCAGATTATTACTCAATGCTATTACTATTCCCATTTGATGGGAATTTTTGCCATTTTTGCTGTCAATTTCCTCATCTCTTTTTCTTTCCTCTTTCTCTCTCCCTCCCTCTCTCTCCTCCTCTCTCTCTCTCCTAACCTATTACCCTAAATTAATCCAACATCACTGACCCATTAAAACAGCACAATTTAAAGAGCCTCCTGTTTTATTTATTTATTTTTTTGTTTTATATCTATGTATATGTATATATTTCTTTTTTTTTGTGTTTCCTTCTCTGCTATTTTGCTCTGCTCTCCCCAAACAACTTCAGTCACATCACCCCACCCCCACCCCCCGCGGAGGTTTGGGGTGGGGGTGAAGATGATGATGATGGTGGTGGTAATGATGATGATGCTGGTGGTGGTGGTGGTGGTGGTGGTAATGATGATGATGGTGGTGGTGGTGTACCAGTGACAGCTAGAGACATTAAGGAAAATACATTGTTTCAAGATGAAACAGCAGGATTCATCATCATCATCATCATGACCATCACCATCATCATCAGCAGCATCACCATCATCCTTATCACGATGTTCCACATCCATTGTCATCATCCTTGTAATTATTCACCATAATAGCCGTCATATTAATCACTATAACGATTATAATCCTCGTCATTTGGCGTCGTCGTCATCACCATCATCAAACAACAACAACAACAGCAGCAGCAGTTGTGGAAGTAATCCCTCCGGATTGCAACATCACATGTCATTCACAGTTGCCCGCCGCTGCTACCACCACCACCACCGCAACGTTGTGTCATTCCACTCAACCCCCCCATACACCACCACCCCCTCTCGGCATCTCCCAACTCTCCTCCAACTCAACTCATCTCCAATTCTGCCTTCACCCCCCCTCTATCCTGCCCCCACCTCTCCCCCGTTTCTTTCCCCCTCACCCCCACTTCAACCTTCACTTTTTCCTCTTCCTTCCCTCTCTCTACCTCCCTTGTATTTTCCTTCTTTTCTTCTATCTTCCTTCAGTTCCTTTATCTCCCCCCCCACCATTTATTTATTTATATTTTACCTTCCTTGCTCCCCCTCCCTCCTCTTCCTCCTCCTCCTATTCCTCCTTTTATCACTCTATGACCCCCCTCACGTTTGTCTGTTCCTTTTTTTCCTTCCTTTCCTCCTTTCTATTTCATCATTCTCCTCTCTCTCTTTCTTTCTCTCTTTCCACACTTTTGCCTCCTTGCTCTCTATTTCCTCTTTCCTTTCTTTTACACTTACCTTCATTTACCCCCTTTTTTTCATTCTCTCATGCTTGCTTTCATTGTTCCTTTCTTTCTCACATTCCCCACCATCGCTACCTGTCTCTCTCTCTCTCTCTCCCCCTCATTCTCTATATTATCCGTCCCCCCCCCGTCTCTCAGGAACAATAGTCTCTTTCCTTCCCACACCCACACAAACGATAGCCCCCCTCCCCCTCACTCCCTTCCTCCACTTCCCTACCTATTAAGTGCCCCTAATTAACCAATACTCCGCCCATCTCCCCTACTTCCCATTATCATTAAAACTCTGACCTCATCCTTAAACCCTCTTCATTCTCTCTCAAACTCCTTAACTTTAGTCCCACTCTCTTCAAGCTATTTTTTTTGTCTTTCTTTCTGAATTGAACCTTGGGCAAGTGTTTTCTACTATAGCCCCAGGCTGACCAAAGCCTTTTGTGTTGATTTGGTTGATGGAAACTGAAAGAAGCCTGCTGTGTATATATATCTCTATCTATCTATCTATCTATCTATTTATCTATCTATATATATATATCATCATCATCGTTTAACGTCCGTTTTCCGCGCTAGCACGGGTTGGACGGTTCGACCGGGGATCAGGGAAGCCAGAAGGCTGCACCAGGCTCCGGTTTTATCTGGCAATGTTTCTACTGCTGGATGCCCTTCTTAACGCCAACCACTCCATGAGTGTAGTGGGTGCTTTTTACGTGCCACCTGCACTGGTGCCAGGCGAGGCTGGCATCGGCCACGGTCGGATTGGTGCATTTTACGTGCCACCGGCACGGAAGCCAGTCGAGGCGGCACTGGCTTCGGCCACGATTTGGATGGTACTTTTTACGTGCCACTGACATGGAAGCCAGTTGAGGCGGCGCTGGCATCGGCCACGATTCGGATAGTCCTTTTTACTTATCTCCAGTCCAGGGGTCCTGGCATCTGCCGGGTGCCAGTCATAGGATTTGTTCAATTTCGATTCCGATTTCACTTGCCCCAACAGGTCTTCGCAAGCAAAGTGGGGTTGGCATAGGTGCCTGTCGTCGGATGAAGTTCAATATCGACTTCGCATGCCTCAACAGGTCTTTGTGTGTCCAAGGGAGGAAAGGCATATATATATATATATATATATATATATATATATATATATATAATATATATATATATATATATATATATATATTATAGAGATAGTAGTCCCCTTCATCCCACCATCATCATCATCATCATCACCATAAAAAAGAATTTTAATTTAATTTAATACTTCCCACTCATTTCTCTGCTTCACGTGTTTCTTGAGGTTCTTTTACAGTTCCTTAAGCACGCAGTGTTTTACAGTAACCTTTCTTAAAATGTAACCTCAATCATGAAGCCTCTAAATAACTTTATCATAGTTCGATACCAAATATTGAAGGGGACTACTATCTCTAAATAAAATATATATTTCCTCATTGAGAATAATTTGAACCCCTGTGATGCCAGAATTTTTATTCCCTAATAAATAAAATTATATATATATATTTATATATTTGTGTATCTTCCTTTCGAGCATTGGGCCTCACAGAGGCAAAGTCACTGAGTTCCTTTCAGGTGTTGGGCCTCATGGAGGCAATGACCGAGGGACCTCTGGCATTATGTCATGCTTGAGAAGAAAACCCCTGAAGCCAAGTGAAACCACAGTTATAGCAGATGCTGGTGTTATGCAAATTGGCACTCGTGCCAGTGGCACATAAACGCACCCAGGTGTCACACAGATGGCACTCATACCAGTGGCATGTAAAGGCACCCATTACACTCTTGGAGTGGTTGGCATTAGGAAGGGCATTCAGCCGTAGAAAGCCATGCCACATCAGACTGGATCCTGGTGCAGCCTTCTAGCATGCCAGCCCAGTTGAAACCATCCAGCCCACACCAGTATGGCCTACAGACGTTAAAAGATGATGATTATGATGATGTCTGTGTGTCTTTGTGTCTCGTGTTTGTCCTCCACCACTGCTTGACAGTTGGTGTTGGTGTTTAAATTGCTGTAACTTAGCAGTTCAGCAAAAGTGACTAATGCATTAACTACAAAGCTTCCAAAAAATAAAAAATAAAAATAAAAGGACTGGCATCGATTTGTTTGGCTAAAAATCTTCAAGTCAGTGCTCCAGCATGGCCACAGTCTAATGAATAAAATTAGTAAAAGATTAGATATTTAATGTTTTTTCAATCATCATCATCATCATTAGGAGTGGCTGTGTGGTAAGTAGCTTGCTTACCAACCACATGTTTCAGGGTTCAGTCCCACTGTGTGACACCTTGGGCATGTGTCTTCTATTATAGCCTCTGGCCGACCAAAGCCTTGTGAGTGGATTTGGTAGACGGAAACTGAAAGAAGCCCGTCATATATATATGTGTGTGTGTGTTTGTATGTTTGTGTCTGTCCCCCTCAAGATCGCTTGACAACCGATGCTGGTGTGTTTGCATCCCCATTACTTAGTGGTTCGGCAAAAGGGACCGATAGAATGAGTACTAGGCTTACAAAGAATATTTCCTGGGGGTTGAGTTGCTCGACTAAAGGTGGTGCTCCAGCATGGCTGCAGTCAAATGACTGAAACAAGTAAAAGAATAAAAGAATAATTTAACGTCTGTTGACCCTGCTGGCCTAGGTTTGACGGTTTGACCAGGGTTGGTCAGCTGGAAGGCTGCACCAGGCTCCAATCTGATTCGTCATGGTTTTCTTCGGCTGGATGCCCTTCCTAAAGCCAACCACTCCGAGATTGTAATGAGTGCTTTTATGTGCCACCGGATGCCATTTGCAGGACGTTATTGCAGTTCATGTTGTTATGGTATATAAATTATATTTGTCTGTCATTACATTCTGAGTTCAAATCCTGCTGAGGCCAACTTTTGCCTTTTCATCATCATTGTTCGACCGTGGTCGAGACAATGGAAATTACCATGCTACGCCAGACTTCACGGTCCATCATGGCATTACGGAGGTCCTGTTGCTGGATGCCTGTATCCCTGGAGATTACATCAGGGTAGGAGAGTGTGCGTCCTCTGGCATTGTGAGTAGATGGCTTCCAGAGGAGGAGAGTAGAAAGTACCAGTTGAATACTAGGGTCAACGTAATCGATTATCCGCACTCATCCAAAATTTCATGCCTTCTGCTTATAATACAAAGGATTATTATTATTATTATTATTATTGTTCTGAGTTCCAATTCTGCTCAGGTTCACTTTACCTTTCATCTTTTCAGGGTCGATTAAATAAGTACCAGTGAGACACTGGGGTCCATATAATCAACTCCCCCCTCCCCCACCCAAATTGCTGCCCTTGTGGAAAAATTTGAAACCATTATTATTATTAGGTGTCGCTGGAAATTTTCTTTTCCTTTTTGGCCCTTTATTTTGTTTGTTTACTTTTTTATTTATATTTCTTCCTTTTTCTCTCTGTCATC
>NC_042998.1:206501535-206521535 GCF_006345805.1 Octopus sinensis | reverse complement strand
AAATGGTTCTTTTTACATGCCACAGGCACAGGAGCCAGGCAGTGGCCTTGGCATCGATCATGCTCGGATAAAACAATAAAAATAGTTCAAGGTCAATCTGCTGCAGTTTTAGCCCCGTTACCATAGCAACGGTCCCAATATTTTTTACTTTAGTAGACCTCGTTAACATATACAGAAACATACACAAATATATAAAGGGACGTATAAAGAAATGCATGCACACACATACACACGGGAATTCATTTCCATTCTTTTATTGGTTTTCCTTATTGGACAGTGGCCATGCTGGGGCACTGCCTTGAATCACATTGGCCCTGATATTGAGTCTGATATCAATCTCGTTTTGGTGATCTGCTAAGTATATATTCTTTGTTTCTCTTTGTACTTGTTTCAGTCATTTGGAGCACCACCTTCAGTTGAGCAAATCGATCCCAGGACTTATTCTTTGTAAGCCTAGTACTTATTCTATCAGTTTCTTATTTGCTGAACTGCAAAGTTGCGGGAATGCAAACACACCAGCATCGGTTATCAAGCGATGTTAGAGAGGACACACACAGACATATATAGCAGGCTTCTTTCAGTTTCCGTCTACCAAATCCACTCACAAAGCTTTGGTCGGCCTGTGGCTATAGTAAAAGATACTTGCCCAAGGTGTTACGCAGTGGGACTGAACCCGGAACCATGTGGTTGGGAAGCAAGCTTCTCACCACACAGCCACACTGGCACCTTTTATCTTTTAGCTCACTCAAACACACACACATACACCTACACACACACCACACCTACACACACATATACACCTACACACCACACACACATGCCATCTGTTGTTTAACTCATACAAACATACACACCTGCACAGGTGTACAAATACACTCGTTTTGTAGTTGCGTATTAAGTAAGCTTCTGTGCACACACACACACACACACACACACACATCCTAAGTTTAGATACATAGTCTTGTATCTTACTTGTTTTACTCATTAGACTGTGGCCATGTTGGGGCACTGCCTATATGCTTACAAAAATAATATACATAATTCACACACACAGACACTGCTACCACTACTACCATCACTACTACCACCATCATCACCACCACTACTAGTAATACCACTACCACCACCATTACTACTACTACTACTACCACCATCATCATCACTACTACTAGTAATACCACTACCACCACCATTACTACTACTACTACTACTACTACTACTACTACTACTACAGCAATATAATAGAAAACTCTTCCAACAGCTTCTATAATAAGGACAAAGAACTTTCAGCCACGGAAAAACCCTGGAACTTTCCAAGAATGAATTCTCAATGTTTCAAGAACAAGATGGAATTGTTGTTGTTTTGCCCTAGTTCAGCCTGATTTTGGCAAACAAACAGCTGTTTTAGGGGGACAACATTAGTCAATACTATTGACTGCCCCCTCACCCCCAGTACTTAACTGCTAGATTAGTTTATGAACCCCTGCCCAAATGTAGGAAATGCAAAATTAACCCCAGCAGGATTTGAACTCAGAACAGTGAGTCACAAGAAATGCTATAAAGCAGCTGTTCCCAACTGCACCTCCCACGGCGGCATGTGTCCCTCATGCATCCTTCTGGTGGCACCCCCAACAGTCTCCCCCCTATAAATAAAGGGTGGTGCAAAAGTAGGTATACAGTTATGAAAAAAATGAAAGCACGCACAATACTCAGTTATTTTCATCAAAAAAGATTAAAAGTTATAAGTGTATTATCATAGTTATGACAGGTGTATTATCATAGTTATGATAGGTGTATTATCATAGTTATAGGTGTATTATCATATTTATGATAGGTGTATTATCATATTTATGATAGGTGTATTATCATAGTTATAAGTGTATTATCATAGTTATAGGTGTATTATCATATTTATGATAGGTGTATTATCATAGTTATGATAGGTGTATTATTATAGTTATGATAGGTGTATTATCATAGTTATGATAAGTGTATTATCATAGTTATGATAAGTGTATTATCATAGTTATGATAGGTGTATTATAATAGTTATGATAGGTGTATTATAATAGTTATGATAAGTGTATTACCGTAGTTATGATAAGTGTATTATTATGATTAATGACTCTGGAAATATCAAAAATGAGGCTAACTAATTTAATATGTTAATAATTTTAATGAATTAAGTTTTATAATATTAAATCTCTGAGCGAGGTATAAACAGTAGCTGCACAACATTGTGAAGTATATTTGCCACTTAAATGTGGCTAACCCTTAAGGGTGGATGCTACTGTAGCTTGTAGCCCCAGGAAGCCATCTCCTCCAGCTGGCTATTGACACACTATCTGTGCCCTATTAGTATTTGCAAAGGGAAGTCATCCTTCCCATCTCCAGCCTGACGTGATACACATGGACCCGAGTTTCTGGGTATTGATCTGTCATCAGCATGTGACAACCATCGGTTGGCAATGGGAAGTGGTTCTCAATGCAAATATATATACTTTTTCCAGTGACGAAAAGTCACTGATCTCAAAAAGTGGAAACAAGCAATAATAAATCTCTGAGCGAAGTATAAACAGTAGCTGCACGACATTGTGAAGTATACTTGCCACTTAAATGTGGCTAAGCCTTAAGGGTTGATGCTACTGTAGCTTGTAGCCCCAGGAAGCCACCTCCTCCAGCTGGCTATTGACACACTATCTGTGCCCTGTCAGTATTTGCAAAGGGAAGTAACCCTTCCCATCTCCAGCCTGACGTGATACACATGGACCCCTGGTTTCTGGGTATTGACTGGGTACATACTGTATGTCTACTTTTGCACCTCCCTGTATAATAAATTTAACTGACTTGTTTTGGTGGTGACCCCTTAAAAGAATCCAGGTTTTGGATTTGACCCTTATATTAAAAAGGTTATATCAAAATAGGTATAGGAGTGGCTGTGTGGTAAGTAGCTTGCTTACCAACTACATGGTTCCGGGTTCAGTCCCACTACGTGGCACCTTGAGCAAGTGCTATTCTACTATAGCATCGGGCCGACCAAAGCCTTGTGAGTGGATTTGGTAGACGGAAACTGAAAGAAGCCTGTTGTGTAAATATATATATATATATATATATATATATATATGCATGTGTGTGTGTTTGTTTGTCTGTTTTTGTCCCCCACCCCCAACATCGTTTGGCATCTGATGCTGGTGTTTATTACGTCCCCATAACTTGGCAGTTCGGCAAAAAGAGACTGATAGAATAAGCACTAGGCTTACAAAGAATAAGTCCTGGGGTCGATTTGCTCGGCTAAAAGGTGGTGCTCCAGCATGGCCACAGTCAAATGACTGAAACAAGTAAAAGAATAAAAGAAGACCACTGCTGGAGAGCGTTTTGTCCAACATTCTAATCGTCCCCTGACCCTTTTGCCCGTCTCCTGACCCTTCTGCCAGTTCCAAGTGATACCTGGCAACCAATTTCTCCACTATTAACTAAAAACCAGTACTTACTAGTACCACAACCAAGTACTTTAGAAGAAGAAGAAGAAGAATTTACTGTGTTTTTGCTGCCTTGTTGGCTAGCTGACTATTTGGTTGGCCGATTCCACTCTGGCAGCAACAGAGAGATAGAACAGACACCTTGCAATCAAGCGTCTCTCTCTCTCTCTCTCTACATTCCAGTCTATAGACATACACACATAGACCATTCTTCTGTTCAATTTAGAAAATAGATTTTATCCACATCTAGCTTCTTTTTTTTTTATTTTCATTTATTTGTTTTTTTTTGGTTTCACCAAATGGATTGAGGCCATTCTGGAGCACTGCCTCACAGGGTTTTCATCACAGTCATTGTCTTCTTTCCAACTACTTCTGCTTAATCTTACATGATGTGGGTTAGCCCATGTCTAGCACATGGCTTAGCGGTTAAGGCATTTGGCTCATGATCGTAAGGTCGTGAGTTCAATTCCTGGCAATGTGTTATGCTCTTGAGCAAGACACTTTATTTCACATTGTTCTGTCCACTAGGTTCATAAAAATGAGCGGTCCATGCAATTCAAAAAGGGCCAGCCTTGGTACATTATGTGTTGCACTGACTCTCCCCGAGAACTACTTTAAGGGTTCGCATGTCTGTGGAGTGCTCAGCCACTTGGGCATGCTGTTCCATTGATTAGATCAACTGGAACCAACACCACCATAGACCAGAGTGCCAGTAATAGCAACCTGAGTCTGAAGATTTTGCCATGAATGAAAAGTCACTGCATGATAAACTGTATGGACAATGATAAAACATATCAACAGATAAAACAGTTTTTAAAATAAGTTATTGGAGTAGGTGTGGCTGTGTGGTAAGCAGCTTGCTTACCAACCACATGGTTCCGGGTTCAGTCCCACTGCGTGGCACCTTGGACAAGTGTCTCCTACTAAAGCCTTGGGCCGACTAAAGCCTTGTGAGTGGATTTGGAAGACGGAAACTGAAAGAAGCCCATCATATATATATGTATGTATGTATATATGTGTGTGTGTGTGTATATATATATATATGTGTGTGTGTGGTGTGTGTGTGTGTATATATATATATATATATATATATATATGCATGTGTGTGTGTTTGTTTGTCTGTTTTGTCCCCCACCCCCAACATCGTTTGGCATCTGATGCTGGTGTTTATTACGTCCCCATAACTTGCAGTTCGGCAAAAGAGACTGATAGAATAAGCACTAGGCTTACAAAGAATAAGTCCTGGGGTCGATTTGCTCGGCTAAAAGGTGGTGCTCCAGCATGGCCACAGTCAAATGACTGAAACAAGTAAAAGAATAAAAGAAGACCACTGCTGGAGAGCGTTTTGTCCAACATTCTAATCGTCCCCTGACCCTTTTGCCCGTCTCCTGACCCTTCTGCCAGTTCCAAGTGATACCTGGCAACCAATTTCTCCACTATTAACTAAAAACCAGTACTTACTAGTACCACAACCAAGTACTTTAGAAGAAGAAGAAGAAGAAGAATTTACTGTGTTTCTGCTGCCTTGTTGGCTAGCTGACTATTTGGTTGGCTGATTCCACTCTGGCAGCAACAGAGAGAGAGAACAGACACCTTGCAATCAAGCGTCTCTCTCTCTCTCTCTCTCTCTCTCTCTACATTCCAGTCTATAGACATACACACATACACCATTCTTCTGTTCAATTTAGAAAATAGATTTTATCCACATCTAGCTTCTTTTTTTTTCATTTTCATTTCTTTGTTTTTTTTTGGTTTCACCAAATGGATTGAGGCCATTCTGGAGCACTGCCTCACAGGGTTTTCATCACAGTCATTGTCTTCTTTCCAACTACTTCTGCTTAATCTTACATGATGTGGGTTAGCCCATGTCTAGCACATGGCTTAGCGGTTAAGGCATTTGGCTCATGATCGTAAGGTCGTGAGTTCAATTCCTGGCAATGTGTTATGCTCTTGAGCAAGACACTTTATTTCACATTGTTCTGTCCACTAGGTTCATAAAAATGAGCGGTCCATGCAATTCAAAAAGGGCCAGCCTTGGTACATTATGTGTTGCACTGACTCTCCCCGAGAACTACTTTAAGGGTTCGCATGTCTGTGGAGTGCTCAGCCACTTGGGCATGCTGTTCCATTGATTAGATCAACTGGAACCAACACCACCATAGACCAGAGTGCCAGTAATAGCAACCTGAGTCTGAAGATTTTGCCATGAATGAAAAGTCACTGCATGATAAACTGTATGGACAATGATAAAACATATCAACAGATAAAACAGTTTTTAAAATAAGTTATTGGAGTAGGTGTGGCTGTGTGGTAAGCAGCTTGCTTACCAACCACATGGTTCCGGGTTCAGTCCACTGCGTGGCACCTTGGACAAGTGTCTCCTACTAAAGCCTTGGGCCGACTAAAGCTTGTGAGTGGATTTGGAAGACGGAAACTGAAAGAAGCCCATCATATATATATGTATGTATGTATATATGTGTGTGTGTGTGTGTATATATATATATATATGTGTGTGTGTGTGTGTGTGTGTATATATATATATATATATATATATATACACACACACACATATATATGTGTGTATATGTTTGTGTGTCTGTGTTTGTCCCCACATCGCTTGACAACCGATGCTGGTTTGTTTACGTCCCAATAACTTACTGGTTCGGCAAAAGAGACTGATAGAATAAGTACTGGGCTTACAAAGAATAAGTCCTGGGGTCGATTTGCTCGGCTAAAAGGTGGTGCTCCAGCATGGCCACAGTCAAATGATTGAAACAAGTAAAAGAGTAAGTCATTTCATATGAAATTTCTTATAGCAAATTTTTCTGCCGCAAAAATGCTTATAACGGAATTTCCTATAATCGGGTTAACCATATGTCTTCGTTATAGTAAGATTCCTGTGCCCATTCCTCTGTCAAACTCCACCTTCTTAACACCTGGCATAAGGCCATCTCTGTCTCTACTAAACCCCTGCTCAGTTGGGGATATTTGTTTCGTTTGCAAGTTATTTGGTGACATCACCAGGACTGGTGCCATGGAAAGGGCACGCAGTATTCTATGTAAAGTGCTTGGCACTAGGGATGGCACCCAGTCGCAGGAACCTTGCCAAAGCAGACATTGGAGCTCAGTGCAGCAGTCCTTCAGTTCTTTAGATGCTGTCAAACCGTCCAACCCATGCCAGCATGGAAAACAGAACATGAGGATGGTGGTGATGATGATGTTGATGGTGTTTTGGCTCTCCATCAGTTTTGTCTGACACAAAATGCCAAAATATACCAGTGTGACAAGAACACCTCAGGGTATTGGTTCTTTGAGTGTAACAGTTTTCATCACATGGTGATATGTGTATCTGTGTAAGTGTGACTGCCCAGCCCCAGGGTCCTGAGTTCAGTCCCACTGCATGGCACTTTACCCAAGTGTCTTCTGCTGTAGCCTTGGGAGGGAATTTGGTAGATAGAAACTGAAAGAAGCCTGTCGTACATATGTGTGTGTTTGTATCTGTGTTTGTCCTGCACCACTGCTTGACAACCGGTGTTGGTATGTTTATGTCCTCATAACTTAGTGGTTCAGCAAAAACAAACTGATAGAATAAGTACCAGGCTTAAAAAAGACTAGCGATGTATAACAACATCCAGTAGTCTGGTCGATACTGTGATATATGTGTGTGTCTGTTGTTTTGATATCACGTGGTGGTGTCTTTCATTTGGAAGATTCTATGAGAATATGTCTGTCTATGGAGAAATATTACCTTATTTGGAAACAAGTGAGAGTTGGCAACAAGACCTCCATCTGGCCATTTTGAAAATCTGCAGCAATAAACTCCCCCAACCCATGCAAGCATGGAAAAGTGGACGTAAAAACAATGATGGTGGTGGTGGTGGTGATATAAAATGGACTTCCATATAATGTCTATTTATCAAATCGGAATCACATGGGATAAGTCAACCTAAGACTATAGTAGAAGGTACTTGCTGAAATTGCCTCGGTAGAATTGAACTCAGAACCACATGGCTACAAAGCAAAACCTCTTAACCACACAGCCATGCTTGTTCTGGCCAAGAGTTTTGTAAATTCATTTGTCTGTTTTTGATATTTATCTCACATTTTTCTTCTTTTTTTGTTGTTGTTGTTGTTGCGAGAGGAGAATTTTATGTTTGTTTCCAAAATGTTGTTGTTGTTGTTGTTGTTGGGTCTAGACTAAAATAAATTGGGTTAAATACTTTCCAGTGCTTTGTTTCTTAAACTACCATTCCTGTTCAGGGTATGGAGTGTCTGACCTTTGCCTTTTTTTTTTTTACTTTGTAGTTGATGACTTAGAGAATCATTAAACGGGGATTGATTCAAACACCTGTGTTCCTCCTCTTCTACTTACTTGAAAGATATCTTCATCACCAACACCATCATCATCATCAATCACCATCATCACTACCATCACCACCACTATCATCACCACTACCATCATCATCACCACTACCACCATCATCATCACTACCATTATCACCATCAGCTCCATCATCATCAACCACTATCATCACTACCATTATCATCATCATCATCATCCACCATCACTATCATTATCACCAATACCACCATCGTCATTACAACCATCATCATCACCACTATCAGCTCCATCATCATCACCACTACTGTCATCATCATCAACAACCATCACTACCATCATCATCAGCATCAAATCAATAAAGAAGCTTCTATTTGTTCTAACACACCCCCTCCTACACCAAAGAACACAAAGCTCTTCCATAACTAACCCACCCTCCCACTTTAATGACTAAAGATATACATCTGAAAATAAAAAGCAAGACAGGCAGTAAGGTCACAGTTGGACTGTCTCTTTTTCAGAGATCCATTTAATCAAAGACTTATTTCTTTGAGACAAGAACTAAAGAATGAATTCTTCTCAGAGTTAGTTGTCCAAGAGTTATAAGAACCATACAGTTCTATATTTAAGAGATGAGGAATTATGAACATTATTTACATTTGATGGATATTTCTCCTCATCTTGTTTGTTGTTAATACATTTTGGCTAATAGACACCTTCATCAGGTGTCTTGGGGAAATTTCAAACCTGGGTTCTCACTCCTAAGGTATTTTTCAATGTAATTATTATTATTATTATTATTATTATTATTATTATTATTATTCAGGTCATGGCTTGGAATCGAACTCAGAATCTTGGGGTTAGTAGTCTGTGCTCTTAACCACTACACCACAGACATATGGAGTAGTGGTTAAGAGCACGGGCTACTAACCCCAAGATTCCGAGCTCGATTCCAGGCAGTGACCTGAATACTAATAATAATAATAATGATAATAATAATATCAGAAAATACCTTAGGAATGAGAACCCAGATTTGAAATTTCCCCAAGACACCTGATGAAGGCTGGAGGGTATATCAGCCGAAACGTTGAGTTAACAACAAACAAGATGAGGACAAATGTCCGTGAAATGTAAATAATGTTATAAAAACCAGTTTTGGAATGAATGAAGTGATTGGTTATTGATAGGTGAAGGAAAAAGCAGAATGAACCTGATGTTGGAATCCCCAAAAAGAGCAGATTTAGATCTTGAGCTCCCCTATCTATGCAAGTAAGGAATGTAGACTGATCCACTTCATCACTTTACCCCTTGTTCCCCCCTATCCTCGCTGTCTAGAAAGTGGGGTGACCATCCCCTTCACTTTGCTACCCAGTCCCTGGTGATGGGTTAACCACTAAGCAAAATGAGCAAGTGCTTAAGGGGTCAAGGGAAAGAAGGGGGGGACGCACAACATAAATGGTAAATGGTTGACGGCACAAAAGAAATCACTTTAAACTTGCTAAAATAATATTCCAAGCGGTTTATATGATTGGAAATATAATTTTAAAGGGTTCATGGTGTCATACGGAGGATCTGATCAAGGACTTTGCAATTATAAAAAAGAAATGGGAGAAAATTTTTCAAAGAAGAATCGGAAAATACAAAAAGAAACATTCTTTCCCTTCTTACTTTCAGTTTTGTTTCATTTTCAAAAATAAAACTTCATTTTATGGTTTATTATTGTTTATATTTTCAATTACCAATATATGGGGGGCACCAAAATCGTTTAAGCACTTAGGGTCTCTATGGGTCTTAATCCATCCCTGTAGAAAGTGGACCAACCTACCCCATTACCTCGTCCTCCACCTCCCTTTTATACTGACCTCTTCCTCCTTTTCCTCTCCTCCTCTTCTTGCTCTTCATGTAACTCTCTCCATTGCCATCTTCTTGCAAATACCGAATCAGTTTTCTCGTTCATTACCTTTAATTACTCTACTCTCACCTCGTTAATTACTACGGTGTCCAACCATAGAGACCATGCCAAAACAGACGACTAGGACTTGGGGCACCCCTCCAGCCCTGCCAGTCCCTGTCGAACCATCCAACCCACACCATCATGGAAAATGGATGTTAAAAGATGATGATGATGATATATATATGATAGGGTGAATTTGGTAGATGAAAACTGTGTGGCAGCCTAAGTGCCATGCAGCGGGACTGAACCTGAAACCATGTGGTTACAAAGCAAGCGTCTTAACCACACAGCCATCTGTGTGGCATGTCTTTAACAGAACCCACCCAAAATAGCCAATATCTGGTTCCATAGTTCATCCTCAAGATGCCAAAGGAATCAACATCAGTATCTTTTTTTCTTTTAAGCCTGGTACTGATTTTATCCGCCTCTTTTGGTGAACTGCTAAGTGACAGGGATGTAAACACACCAACACCGGTTATCAAGTGATGACAGGGGACAAACGCAGACACACACACACGACAGGCTTCTTTCAGCTTCCGCTTACCCAATCCACTCACAAGGTTTTGGTTGGTCTGAGGATCTAATAGGAGACACTTGCCCAAGGGGCCACGCAGTGGGACTGAACCAAGGACCATGTGGTTTGTGAGCAAGCTTCTTGCGACATAGCCACGCGCGCGTGTGTGTGTGTGTATAACAAGCTTCTTTCAGTTTCCATCCACTCACAAGGCTTTGGTCTGCCTGAGGCTATAGTAGAAGACACTTGCCCAAGGTGCCATGCAGTGGGATTGAACCTGGAACTACGTGGTTGGTAAGCAAGCTTCTTACCACACAGCCATACCTTGCACCTATATATAATATATATATGTGTGTATACAATGGGCTTCTTTCAGTTTCTTTCTACCAAATCCACTCACAAGGTTTTGGTTGGCCTGAGGCTATAGTAGAAAACATTCGCCCAAGGTGTCACACAGGGGGACTGAACCCAGAACCATGTGGTTGGGAAGCAAGCTACTTACCGCACAGCCATGTCTGCACTTATCTTGTGCATTTACCACAAATGAAATATCAATTTTATTCCAAGTAGCAACAAAAATTCATATTTTGTCTTAGACAATAAACAAAAAAAAAAATTAATAAAGGAAATCAAAAAAATTAAAAAACAGAGATGGACAAAGAAAAACGATGTAAATAAACAAATAATAAATAAAAAAGAAAACTCTATATATTCTAACGATTATTATCTGAGAGATTTCATTGAGCGTTTGCTGACGTAGGTTGGTGGTGCCCTTGATGGTCGGGTGGAGCAGGATGTGGAATTTGCGCAAAGAAGATTGACTGGTGTGACTACCATTGCTCTTACTGCTACTACCACCACCACAATCAGTACTACCGTCCCCATCACTACTACTACTACTACTACTATCACCCCTGCCACTATTTCTACTACTGCTACTACCATCGCAATGACCACTACTACCACAACAATCACCACTACCACAGTGACCACTACAACTGCCCCCCTCCACACACACCACTACCACCACCACAATGACCACTACAATCACCAGCACCACTACTACTACTACAACCATCACAGTGACCACCACCACCACCACCACCACTACTACAACCCCACCCCCACCCCGCCCCCGACAGAGTTGCTAACTTTAGTTCATTGCCGGAACAATTATCGACTCTGGTGTAATCAATATATTTTTAAACTCACAAGCCCAGCCATTGGTCAGTAAAGGCCGTTCGCTGATGTAGTCTGCTTGCTTTAGTTTCCATCAAGGATCGACTAGAGTTTCATCAGCGTCGGCAGCAGCTATTTCCAGCCACCACTCAAAGTGTGTGGGTTGACTCTCGTGACCTTCCCTTGATCAATAATAATCCAAGATCTACGCAGTCTCTTTCTCTCTCTGGCTGTTGTTTCTTTCCTGTTGAGATACAACAAAAAGCTCATCAGTCGCTCGCTGCAATTATATACAAACGTCTTTTCCTCATTTAAGGTTGTGCAGTAGATTTCCAGTAGCGTTGTGTCCTTGAGCAAGACACTTTATTTCACATTGCTCAAGGCCACTCAGCTGACCAAAATGAGTTGTACCTGTGATTCAAAGGGGGCCAGCCTTGTCACATTCTGTGTCATGCTGAATCTTCCTGAGAACTACATTAACCCTTTCGTTACCAACCTGGCTGAAACTGCCTCTGGCTCTGTAGTACAAACGTCTTGTTTTCAAAAGTTCTGAATTGAAATCTTCCACCAAACCTTAGTCACAATTTATGTTCCTAACACTTAGCTTAATGATAACTAAGTTATTTTACTAAATTCTTTTTTTATATTTAAAGTAATTGAAAGAAACACAGAGCATTTCAACAGAAATATGGTAACAAAAGTGTTAAAATATATAATAGAGAAACAATTCTTAACCCTTTTGATACCAACCTGGCTCAAACCACCTCTGGCTCTGTAGTACAAATGTCTTGTTTTCATAAGTTCTGAATTAAAATCTTCCACCAAACCTTAGTCACAATTTATGTTCCTAACACTAGCTGAATGATAACCAAGTCAAGACTATTGAAAAGGTTACAAGACGCAATGAAAATTTTAGGAAAATAAAAATACGAAATAAGTGGAGATTTTACCGGTGAGTGTTAAATTATAAGGCACAAAAAGAAAATGACTCTCCCCAGACACAACACATAATGAAGTTATTTTACTAAATTCTTTGTTATATTTAAAATTAATTGCAAGGAATGCTGAGCATCTCAAAATAAATCCGTTAACGAAAGGGTTAAGAGCATACGTGTTTGTGGAGGGGTCTTCACCAGCAGACTGTTCCATTGATTGGATCACCTGGAACCTGCATTGTCAAAACCTATGGAGTGCCAGCTCATCATCGTTACCATTTAATGTCTATTTCTGTTGTTAGCATGTCTTGGAGGGTTTGACAGAACTGGCAAGCCAGAGAGCTGCACCAAGATCCAACTGTCTGTTTTCACATGGTTTCTGCAGCTCTCAACTGCTTTGGAGAGTCTACTGGGTGCTTTATACATGGTACCACCACTGGTACTTTACACATGGCACCAGCATGGGTGCTGTGTGTGGCACCAGCACAGGTTCTTTACATGTGACACTAACATGGGTGCTTTTTAAGTGGCACCATCATTCACTTTGTAATTTGCAGTTTCTGTATAATTTCCAAGCCAAATGTCTTGAAGGCTTCTTCCCATATTTCGTCTGTGTTGCTATATCTTAATGCATTAGACATTTACCGTTTCGCTCAATTACAGACAACCTACTGATCTTTGTGATGTTCCACTTCCACAGAATTAGTCTTGAGACATTTGTCCTTCACCAAAGAAAAATTCTCTTTGAAATATCAGCTTTTTTTATTTTTTGTGGGATGTTTGTTTTTTTCAGGGTTCTTTTTTCTGCTTTCAACTTAATCGCATAACGAAGTAACTAAGTTTGGAAAATGATCAGAGTAGCAATTCTGAAACCAATGTCTAAGTGGATTCTTGATTGTTGCCATCAGTACCACCACCACCACCATCATCATCATCTCATCAACACCCTTGTTGTTTATCATCAACAACATCACTGCTATCATCACCATCATTGCCACCACTCTCATCATTGCCATCATCACCACCATCACCACTGTCATCACTATCGCGACCACCACCATCACCATCACTATTTTCCATGCTGCCATCATTTGGATGGTTTCACAGGATCTTATGAATGGATCAGAGGCCCACATTTTGCTCCAATATTACAGTTTCAGCCTAGTTTCTACATCCTGATGGCCCCTTCTCTACTGGTAAGGAAAGGATGATGATCATTCCATTCTGGACAATATCTATTATTCTATTTCATTTATTAACATTCTGCTTTAAGGGCAATTTGGCTGTTATTTCTAGTCGGCCTCCTCACAACATAGAACTACATTAACCCTTTTGATACCAACCTGGCTGAAACCGCTTCTGGCTCTGTAGTACAAATGTCTTGTTTTCATAAGTTTTGAATTAAAATCTTCCTCCAAACCTTAGTCACAATTTATGTTCCTAACACTAGCTTAATGATAACTAAGTTATTTTACTAAATTCTTTGTTATATTTAAAGTAATTGAAAGAAACCCAGAGCATCTCAACAGAAATACAGTAACAAAAGGGTTAAAATATATAATAGAGAAACAATTCTTAACCTTTTTGATACCAACCTGGCTGAAACCGATTCTGGCTCTGTAGTACAAATGTCTTGTTTTCATAAGTTCTGAATTAAAATCTTCCTCCAAACCTTAGTCCTGGCTTCCCAGACCCCGGTCGAACTGTCCAACCCATGCCAGCATGGAAAACGAACTTTAAACGATGATGATAATGACAGTCACACACACACACACACACACACACACATGCTCACACACACACATGCTCACACACATACACACGATGGGCTTCTTTCAGTTTCCTTCTACCAAATCCACTCACAAAGTTTTGGTTGGCCTGAAGCCATAATAAAAAAAAAATGCTTGCCCATGATGCCATGCAGTGGGACTGAACCCGGAACCATGTGGTTGGGAAGCAAGCTTCTTACCACACAACCACACCTATTTTTACATCAAACAATTTTGTTTTTATTTGGTTCTCAAAGCTTCTTCTTTGTCTGCAGAGATCCATGTTTTTAATACCAGTAATTTTCAGTGGGAATATTTCAATTGAACGATTCCAACACACCCACCCATCCATTTTTTACCACCACCACCACTGCCGCTGCCAATACAATTTATCAAAAAATAGTTTTTAGACATTTCTTTTAGAAACCATCCAATTCTAGATCTTCTGCAAATTATAACTATTTCAGCATTCTTCGCTGCTTCCAAATATTGGTTCCATAGTATTTCTGGAATAATTGACCAAGCTATTTTCATTTCATCTTCCTGTGTAAATTGTTGTTGCTGGCGAGCTTCTTCTTCATCCTCTTCTTCATCTTCTTTTACTCTTCTTCTTCTTTCTTCTTCCTTTCTTTTTTTCTTTCTTCTCTTTCTTTCTTTTTTTTCTTTCTTTCTCTCTTTCTTTCTTCTCTTTCTTTCTTTCTTCTCTTTCTTTCTTTCTTCTCTTTCTTTCTTTCTTCTCTTTCTTTCTTTCTTCTCTTTCTCTTTCTTTCTTCTCTTTCTCTTCTTCTTCTCCTCCTCCTCCTTCTTCTTCTCTTCCTTCTTCTTCTCTTTCTTCTCTTTCTTCCTTCTCTTCTTCTCTTTCTCTTTCTTCTTCTTCTCCTTCTCCTCCTTCAGATTCCCCTCCTCCTCCTCCACAACAAGGCTGTAAGCTGGCAGAATCGTTACCAAAGCCAAGCAAAATACTTTGCAGCATTTCAGCCGCCTTCATGTTCTGAGTTCGAATTCTGCCAAGGTCGACTTTGCCTTTCATCCTTTCAGGGTCAATAAACTTTTTACCAGTTGAGTTCTGGGGGTCAGTTTAATTGATTTACCACCCATCCAAAATTGCTGAAATTATTATTATTATTGATTTTGTCTGCCGCTACATTCTGAGTTCAAATCCCGCTGAGGTCGATTTTTCCTTTCATCCTTTCAGGGTCAATAAATTAAGTACCAGTTGAGCACTGGGGTCGATGTAATCGACCAGTCCCCCTCCCCAAAATTTCAAGGCCTTGTGCCTTCAGTAGAAAGGATTATCAAGGCAGCAAGCTGGCAAAATTGTTGCCACTCAGGGCAAAATACTCTTGTGACATTTCATCTGTAGCTATGTTCTGAGTTCAAATTCTTCCCAGGTCAGCTCTCCCTTTCATCTTTTCGGAGTTGATATAATAAGTACCAGTTGTGTACTGGGGTTGGTCTCATTCACTTATCTCCTCTCCTGAAATTGCTGACTTTGAAATCATCATCATCATCATTTATTATTATTATTATTATTATTCATCATTTAACGTCCGCTTTCCATGCTAGCATGGGTTGGACGGTCCGACCGGGGATCTGGGAAGCCAGAAGGCTGCACCAGGCTCCAGTCTTATCTGGCAATGTTTCTACGGCTGGATGCCCTTCCTAACGCCAACCACTCCGTGAGTGTAGTGGGTGCTTTTTATGTGCCACCTGCACAGGTGCCAGGCGAGGCTGGCAACGGCCATGGTCGGATTGGTGCATTTTACGTGCCACTGGCATCGGCTATTATTATTATTATTGAGTTGTCTTATTTTTATCACGTGCTTTCACTTCACTACCGAGCACAGCTCTGTGTGCCTTGGGTATGTGCTGTGATTTGTTGTGATGCTCTTATTTTTTCTGTATTGAAAGTGTTTTGCATAGGATGTGTGCAGTGCCCAGTGGTGCAATTTCCTGTATGTTATATATATCTGTTAGCCCTGGTGTTTTTGTTATGTATTTGTCTGAATATTCTTTTATCATACCTTATTCACCCACAATGATAGAAATTATTTATTATGATTTATCATCATCATCAACGTGGCCAGCTGGTGGAATTGTTAGCAATCTGGACAAAATGCTTAGCAGCATTTCTTCCGTCTTTACATTCTGAGTTCAAATTCTGCCAAAGTTGGCTTTACCATTCATTCTTACGGGGGGAAGGAGGGGGTCGATAAAATAACTGTCCAGTCAAGTACGTGGGGTGGGGGTGGGGAGTCGATGTAATCGTCTCGCCCCCACCCCAACCAAATTTCAGGCCTTGTATCTATAGATTACTCTTTTACTCTTTTACTTGTTTCAGTCATTTGATTGCGGCCATGCTGGAGCACTGCCTTTAGTTGAGCAAATCGACCCCGGGACTTATTCTTTGTAAGCCCAGTACTTATTCTATCGGTCTCTTTTTGCCGAACCGCTAAGTGACGGGGACGTAAACACACCAGCATCGGTTGTCAAGCAATGCTAGGGGGACAAACACAGTCACACAAACACACACATATATATATATATATATATATATATATATATATATATATATATATTATATATACGACAGGCTTCTTTCAGTTTCCGTCTACCAAATCCACTCACAAGGCATTGGTCGGCCCGGAGCTATAGCAGAAGGCACTTGCCCAAGATGCTATGCAGTGGGACTGAACCCGGAACCATGTGGTTGGTTAGCAAGCTACTTACCACAGAGCCACTCCTGCGCCTATAGTAATAAGTATTGATTTGTTGTGGAAAATATTAACTTTATATAATCAAATACATTGGGAATGGTGAGATATTTTACTGTTGTCCCACTTTCCCCTCTTTTCCCCCTCTCCTTCCTCTTCTTCCCCTTTCTCCTTCCTCTCCCTCTCCCCCCTCTCTCTCTAACAATTAGAGTCTGAGCAATGGAGACTATCGGATTCTCACACCTGATGGCTTCAGATCATTTCCAATCAATGGCAAAGATTTAATTTAGTCACCACGATAAGAATCAACTCCAATGCAGCATCGTTATCTTTATATATAAAAGTAAGGTTGTGTGTCTGTCTGTCTCCTACGATTTAGATTCCTAACTACTCCCACATTTTGCGGTGCAGTGTAACCAAAAGCGGGTATCTTATAGTTGTGATTCATATCGAGCCCTTCTGGGTATTAGCGTGCATCTATGATGAGTCTACGATTTAAAAAAAAAAATTACCATAATTTTTTCCCATTTTTAATGCATTTTTTTTGCTATTATATAAGGGAAGTAACTCTCTAAAAATGTATTATTAAATCTCAGAACGTAAAAAGCTACAGTAACCCCCCCCCCCTTTGTGGTTAGCCATATTGAGACGGCTATTATACTTTACATCTCTAAAAATGCTTATATAGTTATTTCCCTTACAAACCCGAGCAACACCGGGTGATGCTGCTAGTATATATATATAAAATAAAGATGTTGATAACGTTGGTCTTTTGCCAGAAAATAGAAAGACAAAAAAATGGTTAAAATGTTTGGTCGTTCATAATAATAATAATACAAGAGTTGTGTGTTGTTGTTGTTGTATCTGTCTGGTTATTTATCACATCAATGGATGTGATGTTCTCTCTCTCTCTCTCTGATAAATATTGAAAGTGGATTTATGGTCTTAGGATCCACCCCCACCCTTTTCTTTTCTGTGCTCTTTTCATTTATTTACTTATTTGTGTGTGTGTCACTAGGCGGCAAGCTGGCAGAAACGTTAACACGTCGGGCGAAATGCGTAACCGTATTTCGTCTGTCGTTACGTTCCGAGTTCAAATTCCGCCGAGGTCGACTTTGCCTTTCATCCTTTCGGAGTCGATTAAATAAGTACCAGTTACGCACTGGGGTCGATATAATCGACTTAATCCGTTTGTCTGTCCTTGTTTGTCCCCTTTGTGTTTAACCCCTTGTGGGTAGTAAAGAAATAGGTTGTGTGTCAGTGTCTGGTTCTCGTCTTTGGACTGGAGACTGGGTCAATCCTCCCCTTTGCTTCTTGGCAGTCCTTACCCCTGTCACTCAATCGTGTGCAAAAAGTTGTGAACTTGTATAAAGACTACTTAATTTCAAATATACATTAATTTTACAGATTTCAAGTAAAACCAATATCGTAGCTGGGGCCAGTGCCCCCTGACTGGCTCCTGTGCTAGTGGCACATAAAAAGCACCCACTACATTCTCAGAGTGGTTGGCATTAGGAAGGGCATCCAGCTGTAGAAGCACTGCCAGATCAGAGTGGAGCCTGGTGCAGCCTCCTGGCTTGCCAGTCCCCAGTCAAACCGTCAAACCCATGCCGGCATGGAAAACAGACGTTAAACAATGATGATGATTTACATCTTGTTTGTGAGGTTCAGCTTCTTCTCTTTCCTGCAACTAAACAAGAAGGTGAGAATCACTTGGTTAAGATCGAAGCCAGGCATTTCTAGCTGGCCCCTGCCACCCATTACAGTAACACTTTCTGTTTTTGCTCTGTATAGGGGTTAATCATTGAATCGAATCCTTGCATAAGTTTGGTATAAGTTTGCAGGCTGGAATGGTTTTCTCCTCTTGCCAACCACTTTGCAATGTGGAATGGGCAGACTTTATTATGCCACCAGCACCAGAAATGCTGAGCTCTCAGACCTAAGTTTACTTGTAGAGTCTGTCTGTGAAGTTGGGGAGTATGTTGAGGGATCCTGTTAAAAGGATTTAACCCTTTCAAAACCAACCTGACTGAAACTGGCTCTGGCCCTGAGTACAAAATGTCTTGTTTTCATAAGTTTTGAATTAAAATCTTCCACCAAACCTTAGTCACAATTTATGTTCTTAACACTAGCTTAATGATAACTAAGTTATTTTACTAAATACTTTGTTATAAAGTAATCGAAAGAAACACAGAGAATCTCAACAGAAATATGGTAAAAAAAGGGTTAAAATATATAATAGAGAAACAATTCTTAACCCTTTTGATACCAACCCGGCTGAAACAGGCTCTGGCTCTGAGTACAAAGTCTTGTTTTCATAAGTTTTGAATTAAAATCTTCCACCAAACCTTAGTCACAATTTATGTTCCTGACACTAGCTTAATGATAACTAAGTTATTTTACTAAATTCTTTGTTATATTTGAAATTAATTGAAAGAAACACAGAGCATCTAAAAATACAGTAACAAAAGGGTTAAATTAAAATGTTTATATCAGAATTTCCTACCATACCCTGAACATCTTGCTTCTCAGAGCATGGACACATTAAAGCTCCAACGTCTGGCAACTAACTTGGTAGACACCCACAAGATTATCCACCATCATTCCAACAACAACAAGAACAACTTAAGGCACCTTTTTAAATTCCATATGTCTAAAAAATAAGGACAATGTTTACAAAATTTGGCCAATGTGCTAAGTCGATAACATAGGCCTTAATGTTCAACAGGTACATGATTTATCGACCTTGAAAGAATGAAAGAGTAAGTTCACCTAGGCAGAATTTGAACCCAGAATGTGAAGACATACGAAATACCGCTAAGCATAGGCGCAGGAGTGGCTGTGTGGTAAGTAGCTTGCTAACCAACCACATGGTTCCGGGTTCAGTCCTACTGCATGGCATCTTGGGCAAGTGTCTTCTGCTGTAGCCCCGGGCCGGCCAATGCCTTGGGAGTGGATTTGGTAGACGGAAACTGAAAGAAGCCCGTCGTATATATGTATGTATATATATGTGTGTGTGTGTTTGTGTGTCTGTGTTTGTCCCCCTAGCATTGCTTGACAACCGATGCTGGTGTGTTTATGTCCCCGTTACTTAGCGGTTCAGCAAAAAAGAGACCG
>NC_042998.1:206486535-206494035 GCF_006345805.1 Octopus sinensis | reverse complement strand
AGTGCAAAAGACGCATCTTTTTGTTATTTTTCCTACATTTTCTTCTTGTCTCTAGACAGATAGATACAGAGGTGGGTATGTGGTAAGAAGCTTGCTTCCTAACTACATGGTTTCGGTTTCAGTCCCACTGCGTTGCAGCTAGGGCAAGTGTCTTCTGCTATAGCCTTGGGTTAACCAAGGACTTGTGAGAGGATTTGCCAGATAGAAACTGAAAGAAACCCTACGAGTGTGTGTTTGTGTGTGTATATACACACACACACATATATATATATCACCTTCATCATCATTTAATGTCTGTTTTCCATGCTGGCATGGTTGGACAGTTTGACTGAGCCGGTCAACTGCACCAGGCTCCAATCTGATCTGGCAAGGTTTCTACAGCTGGATGCCCTTCCTAACATCAACCACTCAGATTGTAGTGGGTGCTTTTTATGTGCCATCGGCACAGGAGCTAGTTGCAGGTACTGGCATCGACCATGTTCAGATTGTACCTTTTATGTGCCATCAGTATGGGAGCCAGCCAGGGGGCACTGGCATCAGCCATGTTTCGATGGTGCTTTTTACGTTCCATCAGAACAGGGGCCAGTCAGGGGGTACTGGCATCAGCCATGTTCAGATTGTACCTTTTATGTGCTATCAGCATGGGAGCCAGCCAGGGGGCACTGGCATCAGCCACATTTTGATAGTGCTTTTTATGTGCCATCAGAACAGGGGCCAGTGAGGGTTTACTGGCATCAGCCATGTTCGGATGGTACTTTTTCCTTGCCACCAGCATGGGAGCCAGTGAAACAGACCTGGCATCAACCGCTTTCGTATGGTGGCAAAAAACATCCATCTAAAGTGAGCCATCAAATGACAGACAACTTTGAAGGTCCACTACGATTACACATCTCCTGAAATATGTTAAGCATGCAACAACACACACACACACACACACACACACACACATGCACACACACGCACAGTAGTGATGAGAATGAGGACTAATCACCACTCATCGCTGCCAACCGAATTCTCTGCTGACCCAGTTCAGTGTAGAATTAGGAACCATTTCATCACCAAGCAAATCATCACTTCAGCCATGTTGCTGTTCTTTTTGGGCGATTAAAATATTTTGAGGTTAAATGGAATTAAATGGAATTAGGAAAAAAAATCTTTGTTTCAAAATATTGGCTTGTCCAGAAAGTTTGTGCTGATTTATAGCAGCTTACCTTTCGACTTATCTTAGAACATGGTTGAGTCCATAAAATAGGATTTGACTACACCTCCATTTAGAGCACAGTTTAAGCTATCTTTTCGTGGAAGAAGGTTTATGTTCCTATAACCTGTGTTAAATTTTTAACCCTTTAAAATGGAAAATAAGAAAGTTCATTTACGGCACTTGATGCTTTGGGAACCAGACACAAATTGCTGCCGCTCGGCTGGGATGTGTTACCCCACCCTCCATATTCACCAGGTATTGCTCTATCAGATTTCCACTTATTCAGGTCTCTGTAGAATAGTCTTAATGGTAAAAATTTCAATTCCTTGGATGACGTAAAAAGATACCTTGATGAATTCTTTGCCTTGAAACCACCTCAATTCTGGGAAGAGGGTATTTTCAAGTTAAAGGAAAGATGGAGACGCATTGTGCAACAAAATGGTTCATATTTGGTTGATTAAAAATGTAATGGCAAGTATTTATTGACCTTTTTCTTTCCTTTAAAAATTGGCATAAACTTTCCGGACAACCCAATAGTATGAAATAAAGACAATTATATATAAGGTCGATTAAATTGATGGAGTCATTATAAATATGACCCTCACTACCTAACAGAAATGTGGAACTTATACAAATGCACACACACTCACACACACACATGCACACACACGCACACACATGCACACACGCGCACACACACACACTGTGAACAGTCAGGAGATGAGGCAAAACAATTCCAAAATTTATTACAGTCAAATTAGTTCTAAATATAATAAATATGCATTGATAAACAGATTATCTCAATTGAATTATTTCAAAATATCGTCGTCATCGTTAGCAGGGTTTAACGAGCAGCAGAATTGCATGAGGCTGTGGCGTCTCAACTTTGTCATGATTTCCATGGCTGGATCCTCTTCGTAACACCAAACACTTTACAGAGCTTTGTTTCGTGGCACCAGCACCAGTGAGGTTACCAAGCAACAGAGCAACCGAAGGCAAGGAAAAATCCCTGTGCCTCCCCACTGGATGAAGGGAAGTACATGAAGGTGGTGGCTTCATGATGGGAATGGAATCATAGCAGATGGCTGAGAATGAGACTGACATATTATCCAGTGTGCCCTTCTTTTCTGAATGCAGTACAATAAAAGTTGAGAGGGGTTTGATTGCTATTGCTAGGCACAGGAATGGCTGTGTGGTAAGTAGCTTGCTAACCAACCACATGGTTCCGGGTTCAGTCCCACTGTGTGGCATCTTGGGCAAGTGTCTTCTACTAGAGCCTCGGGCCGACCAAAACCTTGTGAGTGGATTTGGTAGACGGAAACTGAAAGAAGCCTGTCGTATATATGTATATATATATATATATATATATAAGTGTGTGTGTATATGTTTGTGTGTCTGTGTTTGTCCCCCTAGCATTGCTTGACAACCAATGCTGGTGTGTTTACGTCCCCGTCACTTAGTGGTTCGGCAAAAAGAAAAAAGAGACCGATAGAATAAGTACTGGGCTTACAAAAAGAATAAGTCCCGGGGTCGAGTTGCTCGACTAAAGGCGGTACTGCAGCATGGCCGCAGTCAAATGACTGAAACAAGTAGAAAGAGTAAAAAAGAAATAAAGTCTCTAAAAACTCCCTGCAGTAAAAATGGTTAAATCATTAAGAATCGTACAGTAATTAAATATAAATTACATCGTTATGTTTGTAATTTGAAAACCTTAGCAGAGATGTACCCTGACAGATTCTTATGGACATGTAAATTCTGTACCCGATAGAGTAACAGGACTTCCCCCCCACCCTCGGCTGAGAGGCCACCCTCGGCTGAGAGGCCACCCTCGTTGTCCAATATGAAGGCAGCTGGTCGAATTACTTGCGTTAGGCTTTAAGAGAAAGGGGTATAAGCCGAAGTCTGAAGGAAATCATCAGACAGTGACGATGGTGGGTGGGTGATGATGGTGGTGGAGGTAGCTGTGGTGGTGGTGGGGGAGATGATGTGGTAGTTGGAGGTGGTTGGTTTCAATGCAAAATGTATTCATTCAGATGGTGCTCATGAATGAGACCTCTGTTTGGGTGCTCGCACACGCACACGCGCACATATATATATGTGTGTGTGTGTGTATTGATTGTGACTATGATGATGGGTGGTGGTGAGGGATTTTATTTCTGTGGGGTGGGTGGCGGAGGCAAGTAGGGTGGAATTAATTAACTCAACATTAGATTAGAGTGATGAAAACTGTATTGTTTGGTTTTGGCTTCGTTATATATATATTTTTTTTTTGTAGTGGGGAATGTGGAAATTTTTACATCTCTGAATGACTACACACACACACACATCCATACGTGCAGATTAAACTCACATAAGCAGCGATAAACTTGCATCCACACAGACAAAGTTACACAAACATAAATAAACACAAACATAAATAAACACACCACTCACAAACACATCCGTTCAAACTCCTTTTTTTTTTGTTTTAAGTTTGATATTTTTGAGGGTTGGGACCTGCTTCCAAAAGTGAGTGTTTGTGTGTGTATTTATATTACACATAAGTATATAATGTGTGTGTGGAGGCACAATGGCCCAGTGGTTAGGGCAGCGGATTGCGGTTTCGATTCCCAGACCGGGCGTTGTGAGTGTTTATTGAGCGAAAACACCTAAAAGCTCCACGAGGCTCCGGCAGGGGATGGTGGTGATCCCTGCTGTACTCTTTCACCACAACTTTCTCTCACTCTTACTTCCTGTTTCTGTTGTACCTGTATTTCAAAGGGCCGGCCTTGTCACTCTCTGTGTCACACTGAATATGTGTCTGTGGAGTGCTCAGCCACTTACACGTTAATTTCACGAGCAGGTTGTTCCGTTGATTCGGATCAACCGGAACCCTCATCGTCGTAACCGACGGAGTGCTTCCATAATGTGTGTATGTATGTATGTATGTGAATTTTTAGATATATATATATTACTCATTTACTTGTTTCATCATTTGACTGCGGCCATGCTGGAGCACTGCCTTTCATCAAGAAAATTGACCCATGGACTTATTCTTTGTAAGCCTAGTACTTATTCTATTGACCTCTTTTGCCAAACCGCTATGTTACAGGGACGTAAACACACCAGCATCGGTTGTCAAGCAATGTTGGGGGGGGGGAGACAAATACATAAACGAACACACACAACAACATATATATATATATATACATACACATATATACGACGGGCTTCTTTCAGTTTCCGTCTACCAAATCCACTCACAAGGCTTTGGTTGGCCCGAGGCTATAGTAGAAGACACTTGCCCAAGGTGCCACGCAGTGGGACTGAACCCAGAACCATATGGTTGGTAAGCAAGCTACTTACCACACAGTCACTCCTGCGCCTTAATATATTATATATATATATATATATTCTTTTACTTGTTTCAATCATTTGACTGCACCCATGCTGGAGCACCGCCTTTCATCAAGCAAATCAACCCCAGGACTTATTCTTTGTAAGCCTAGTACTTATTCTGTCGGTCTCTTTTACTGAACCGCTAAGTTATGGGGATGTAATCACACCAGCATTGACTGTCAAGTGATGGTGGGGGAGGGGAACAAACACAAACGCACACACAAATACATATATATATATATATATATGTCCTGTTTTTGTCACCAATCTTGACCCTCCGCAAGTTCGCAAATTTTATTTAATTTGCTTTGCGGGAGCAACTGTTTTACCGAAAGCATATCTTGTCGTGAAATGCTCGAAATACGGATTAGCAAAAACAGCCGACAACTGATGAAGGGTCGTTTCTTGTGTTGCTTGTCTTGTTTTCCATTTGTTTCTTTTGTTGGGCAAGTGTCAAAGCCTTGGGAGTGTCTTTGGTAGATGTGTGTCTGTGCTTGTCCCCCCCCCCCCACCACCACTGCTTGACAAATGGTGTTAGTAAGTTTATGTTCCCGTAACTTAGCAGTTTGGCAAGAGAGACTGATGGAAGATGAACCAGGATTTTAAAAAAAAATTAAGTATTGGCATCGATTCATGAGACTCAAATTTCTTCAACGGCATTGCTCCAGCATGGCCGCAGTCTAATGACTGAAACCAGACGAAGATAAAAGAAACAAGTGATGTTTTGTTTCTGCTCTTTCATGAAATCTTGTCTGGCCATTGAGAAACGAGTAAGGGTTAGCAACAGCAAGGGCACCCAACCAGAGAACAATCTGCCTCAACAAATTCTGTCCGACCCATGAAGAATCTTGAAAACGTGGACATTAACCCTTTAGTGTTCAGATAATTCAATCAAAGATAATGCCTATTGATTCCCATTGATTTGAATTAATCATGCATTATCTCATATCTTCAAGATCTTGATGGTGTAATTACTTAATGTAGAATAACATTGTAGGGTAGGTGTGAGAGCCTGGATCTGGTCAGTTTGAACATAAAACAGATTAACTATTTTGGCCGGATATGGCCAGTTTAAATACTAAAGGTGTTAATTGATGATGATGATGATGATTTTAGAGTCTTTTATTTACGATCAAACTTTTGGTAAATCCTAGAATCAAGTGTTCCAGTTTTGGCCGCCAAGCCAACCAAACGTGGTCTGTTTCAGTCGACAGTTTGCCTTTCATTGTCAAATGTTATTAGTCTGTCATTGTTGCTGCTGATAATTAGAGACAATTAAACATTAATTGTTTGAAAATTTACTTTAGATCTGTCTGTATGAATCTGATATAAAATGTTCAGTCGAAACGATGCCATCTCGATCGACAGCAATGAGAGAAACTGGAAGGAGACCGGCTGATTATTTTTTTTAATTGTTAGACAGATAACTTTTATTGTTTATCAAATAAAACTAATTACGATCGGACAGTTTATTTTTAGTGAGAGATGTATAAATACACACACACACACACACTGTGGTGTGTATATATATATGATGTTAATACAGTGTGTGTTTATAGTGATGTGGACGTTTCGTTGTCTGTCTGTGTGTCTGCGGAAGTGATGTTGGGTGGATGTTTGTTTTTGTGTTTGTGTGTATGTGTGTGTGTGTATGCATGCATATGTATGTGTGTGTGTGCATGTATGTGTGTGTGTGTGTGTGCATGTATGTGTGTGTGTGTGTGTGTTCATGTATGTGTGTATGTGTGTGTGTGAAATTTAATGCTTGCATGTGTATCAGTCAAAACCATTGTAATTAATAAAATATTGGACAGCCAACATTTAGAACCTGGTTAATATATTGAAGGATCAATTAACAAACTCGTTAAAGCAGAGGAGAAAATATAGTATGTACAGTATGTTCTGGCCCACTGCAGTGTGAGTTCAAATCTCATCAAGGCAAGGTCTACATTTACTCCTTTCAGGGTCAATAAATAAAGTATCAATCTGGAATAATGAAATGATAGAATTGGCAGAGCATTGGACAAGAATGCCTTGTGGTGTTTCTTCTGTTTCTTTGCACTCTTGGTGAGGGTGACACAGTGTTCTCATTTGTCATTTTGTTCACGTTTTTTTTTTTTTTTATGTCCTGTACCCATATATGCATATATATATATATATAAATATATATATAAAGCACCATCCGACTGTGGCCGTTGCCTGCCTCACCTGGCCTCCGTGCTGGTAGCACGTAAAAAGCACCATCCGATTGGGCCGTTTGCCAGCCTCGTCTGGCACCTGTGCCGGTGGCACGTAAAAAGCACCCACTACACTCACGGAGTGGTTGG
Source organism: Octopus sinensis (assembly GCF_006345805.1). Classification (NCBI taxonomy): domain Eukaryota; kingdom Metazoa; phylum Mollusca; class Cephalopoda; order Octopoda; family Octopodidae; genus Octopus; species Octopus sinensis. Next base: position 206,487,129 of record NC_042998.1, on the reverse strand, counting down.
CATTAGGAAGGGCATCCAGCCGTAGAAACATTGCCAGATCAGACTGGGCCTGGTGCAGCCTTCTGGCTTCCCAGACCCCAGTTGCACCGTCCAACCCATGTCAGCATGGAAAACGGACACTAAATGATGATGATGATATGCATGTATCAAAATGAAAATCAAATTGAAATTGCAGTTAAGGTACCCATGCCAGTGACACATTAAAAGCACCATCTGAACGTGGCAGATGCCAGCGTCGCCTGACTGGCGTCCGTGTCGGTGACACATAAACGCACCAACCGATCGTGGCTGTTTGCCAGCCTCCTCTGGCCCCTGTGCCGGTGGCACATAAAAAGCACCCATTACACTCACGGAGTGGTTGGCGTTAGGAAGGGCATCCAGCCGTAGAAACACTGCCAGATCAGACTGGAGCCTGGCGCAGCCTTCTGGCTTCCCAGACCCCAGTTGAACCATCCAACCCATGCTAGCATGGAAAACAGACGTTAAACGATGATGATGATGATATATGTATATATATATATATATATATATATATATATATATATATATATATATATACTATATATATACACACACAAACATACATATAGATAA
>NC_042998.1:206444035-206481535 GCF_006345805.1 Octopus sinensis | reverse complement strand
AAATAAAGGGCTGTAACAAATACCAATGGATGAGATGATGATTATGATGATGATGATGATATTCATCTGTCATTGTCGAAGATGACCAAGGACAGATGTAAGAAGACAACAAGCTATTGGGGTGTCTGGCGCTGACCTATTAGTCTGATGTATGCTTAGAAGGCCCTGTTGAATATCAGGCACTGATGGGCCGCTGGGACCGAAGGCTCTGGACTGGCACAGTTTGTATTTTCTTTGTGCAATCCTGTTCTGTTTGGTGGCACCAACAGAGGTGTGACCGCTTACATCATCATCATCATCATCGTTTAACATCCGTTTTCCATGCTAGCATGGGTTGGACGGTTCGACCTGGGTCTGGGAGAGCCAGGAGGCTGCACCAGGTTCCAATCTTGATCTGGCAGAGTTTCTACTGCTGGATGCCCTTCCTAAAACCAACCACTCCAAGAGTGTAGTGGGTGCTTTTATGTGCCACCGGCACAGGGGCCAGAGGAGGCTGGCAAATGGCCACGATCGGTTGGTGCTTTTTACGTACCACCGACACGGATCCCAGTGAGGCGGCGAATAATAATAATAATAATAATAATAATAATAATGATAATAATATCAACAACAGCAGTATTTTCTCACATAGAGGCCAAACATTTGGGGAAGGAATCAGCCTATTAAATGAACCTCAAAGGATTTCAATAGTACTTTATTTTAACAACCCCAGAAGAATGGAAGATGAAGTCAACAGCATCAGGATTTGAACTCAGAGTGCAAAACATTCTGTCTGCTTCTCCAACATGATTCTGCCAAACTAATAACAAAAACTATGCTGCTGCTGCTCTCTCCACCCCCTCTCTCCCTCCCTCCCTAACGCCCACTCCACCCTCATCATTCCATGTTCTTACTGTTTCTAACCCAATTCTTTCCAGTCTAAACAAGGTCATTCATGCTTCATTGACTTCACCAAGTCTGCTATTATTAACAGCTGTTAGTTGTCTGATTATACACTCACATAGACCCATACACACACGTAGTCATGTTGTATGTAGTATGTATGTATGTATGTATGTATGTATGATGATGTATGTATGATGTATGTATGTATGTATGTTGTATGTATGTATATGTATGTATGTATGTATGTATGTATGTATGTAGTATGTATGTATGTATGTATGTATGTATGTATGTATGTATGTATGTATGTATGTATGTATGTATATGTAGTATGTATGTATGTATGTAGTATGTATGTATGTATGTATGTATGTATATTATGTATGTATGTATATGTATATGTATATGTATGTATATATATATGTATGTCTGTATGTATGTATGTATGTATGTAGTATGTATGTATTATATGTATGTAGTATGTATGTATGTATGTATGTATGTATGTATGTATGTAGTATGTATGTATGTATGTATGATGTATGTATGTATTATGTATGTATGTATGTATGTAGTATGTATGTATGTATGTATGTATGTATGTATGTATATGTATTATGTATGTATGTATGTATCATGAATGCATGCATGCATGCACATGCATGCACATACATGCATGCATCATGCATGCATGCATTACGTGTGTGTGTTTATTTTAGTTTATACACAGCTACACCCAACAATGCTTTTTATTACCCTCTCAATTTTCCATAAGGATAAAATACGTTCATCCAGATTTTGTTATCTGTTATTTCCTTCATCAGGTCTTCTGTAATAATAATAATTCTTGTTGTATACTCCTTGAACTGAGGAGAACAGCAATATGTAATTAATTTAATTTAATTATTTTTAATTATTCTACCATGTTATTTACATGTTGATATCACTGTTTGAAACGATCATATGCAAGTATTAAAATTCTTTCAAATTTTAACATCTTCTCTTCTCCATTTTTAACATATTTGTTGAGTTTCTAGGGGATACTTTCCATAAATTCTCATAACACACCATATATGTGTGTATATATATGTATATATATATGAGATAATGGTGTCATTGAGACCCAAAGGTGTCAGGTAATGCTGAATAAGTGCTATAGACAGACCAACTATGACTTAATTTCTCCTCTCACACCGTCTCCGATGAAGGGATATAATTAATAAATATTCTAGAAACAGCTGTAGGACCTATCTATAAATGCTCTAATATCTACACAGCCTTGGTTTTTTTTATCTTATTATGCAAAAAATTCTTGTGTGTGTGTGTGGGGGTGATTGCTAGCAAGGTATTGTGTCAGTATATACATAGGTAGATGGAAGCAGGGTGGCTTGTTTAAGAAGTTTGCTTTCCAGCCATGTGGTTCCAAGTTCTATTTAACTGTGCAGAACCTTGGATGTCTTATACTATTGTCTTAGGCCAACCAAAGTCTTGTGAGTGGATTTGAGGAGATGGAAACTGAAAGAAGCCCGTATATCATCATCATTGTGTATGTTCTTGTGTCTTGTCCTGTCATTACATGATAGTTGTAAATGAGCTTCACTGTTATACCAGCAGTGTCAATCAATTCTAATAATTCGTCGAGGTAGAGGTAAGTATTACCTTGCTGAGAAACCGGTAAAGGTTGGTGATAGGAAGCGCATTTGGTCATAGAAGATCTGTCACAGCAAATTCCATCCCACCCATGCTAGCATGGAAAAGTGGACGTTAAAACGATGATGATGATGATGATGATGATGTTGAACCTGTTGTTTCACTCCAACATCAATGCTGGAATCTAATGTCCTGCTACATGGAGACAATAATTCTGTCAAAACCATATTTACCGTTTATGGAATTCCAAATAGCATGGTTTTGCATTTGCTTTCTTTCCTACATTGTTTTCAACTTTTTTTATTTCTTTTATTTCCATCTGTTTTTTTTTGTTTTTGTTTTTTCCCCCCTTTTTTCTTTAAACATTTTCTCCTCTTCCATTTCTGCGTTCTCTGCTGATATATTTTCTCATTCCACATTCAACCATTTTTCTTCACTAATATCTCTTTTAATTCACACATTTTCTCCATATTCTTCATTCACTTCTAAAGGTTTGTTTTTCTTCATTTTATCATCCCCCCCACTTTTTTTTTTCCTCCATTCTTAATCTTTCCACTCCTCTCTCCTCCCCCCACACCTACCACTCTCCTTCCTTCTGCCTGAATCTTCCATTTCTTTTCTCTCTACTTTCCCTTTTCTTATTCTTTCTTTCTTTGTTTCTCTGTCTTCTTCATTTTCTTCTCCTTTCTCTCTCTTTCTTTGTCTTTTTCATTCACTTTCTCTTTCTCTCTCCCCCTCAATATTCTTATTCTCTCTCTCTCTCTCTTGTCTTCTTTCTTTTCTCTTTCTCTCTTTCCCTCAATGTTTTACTCTTTCTCTCCTCTCTCTCTGTCTCTCTCTCATCTTCATTCGCTTTTTCTTTCTCTCCTCTTCAATATCTTATTCACTCTCTCTCTCTCTCGTCTTTTGCTTTTTCTTCCTCTCTCTCCCTTTCAATGTCTTACTCTCTTTTGTCTTTCTCTTCTTTATTTCCCCCTCTCTCTTGTCCTTTGCTTTTCTCTCTCTCTCTCTCCCCTTCAATATCTTATTCACTCTCTCTCTCTCGTCTTCTTTCCTCCTCTCTCTTTCTTTCAATATATATATCTATATCTATCTATATACATTTCTCTCCCAAATGCTTCTCGGTTTCTCTCCTCACCAACAAACACCTGTCGGATTTGCCAGGAAGAAATATGGAGATTTACAAGAAAGACTCACCCTGTCTCTTCATAATTCCTCACTGACTCACTCACATGTTTCCAGTTGCACAGATATCTCACTTAATATTCACCAAATTCATTCTACATCACAGCACAAACATTACTGGAATTGATTGTTAACCCTTTAGGTACCCTACGCCTGTTTCATGCCAAACCAAATCCACCTGGTTCATCAGCATCATCATCGTCGTTTAACATCCATTTTCCATCCTGGGTTGGATGGTTCTACTGGGGTCTGGGAAGCCAGGAGGCTGCACTAGGCCCTGATTCTATCATGCAAACCATCACATATTAAGGTGTTCATTTTCAGAACCCAAACGTGCCCCCCCCCACCTCATTATAATTATATACCTATTTATCATCATCATCAGCAGCAGCAGCATTTAACGTCAGTTTTCCAATGCTGGCATGGGTTGGACAGTTTGACTGGGGACTGGCAAACCAGGAGGCTGCACCAGGCTCCGATCTGATCTGGCAATGTTTCTACAGTTGGATGCCCTTCCTAATGCCAACCACTCCGAGAGTGGTTTATTTATATTATTATTATTATTATTATTATATATATATATATATATATATATATATATATATATGTGTGTATGTATGTGTGTGTGTGTGTTTATATGTTTGTGTGTCTGTGTTTGTCCCCACAACATTGCTTGACAAACGATGCTGGTGTGTTTACATCCCTGTAACTTAGCGGTTCAACAAAAGAGACCCAATAGAATATGTACTAGGCTTACAAAGAATGAGTCCTAGGGTCGATTTGTTCAACTAAAGGTGGTGCTCCAGCATGGCCGCAGTCAAATGACTGAAACAAATAAAAAAATACAAGAATACATTTCTCTGTTCTAGAAATTACTTATATATGTAAAACACAATCTTTACACGTGTTTATATATTCTCAGAATTGTTTAAAATAAATAAATAGACATTATATTGTGTCTAACAGTTGAAGCATCTCAGGATCCCCTCCATTTTCTTTTTGCCGTATAATTTAAGGGTAAAACCACTTCTTACCCTCACCCATTTATTACACTCAATAGTGTAATTGTCACGCAATAACCAACCCTGGTGTATTAATAATTTGGTATTCTACCAGCAGTATATTGGATAGATACTATCCCTTAGTTGGATTCACAACCTCTAACTTTCTTGGAGTTATATATATCTCTCTCTATATATATAATGCTGAAATTGTCTGTGTATGGCAGGTTTGGTGGCCTTCAACTGACACTATCTCCTCCGAGACCCTGTGGCGCAAGTTGACCAAAATTGAGAGTATGATAGAAGAAGGCTTGCTCTTCCTTCTGTAGAAGAAAAAATTCAAATCGGACCATGTTAAAACCAAAAATTATTTACATCAAAAAGGTGGGTTTTTTTCTATGAAAATCCCTATTTTTTTACGATTTTTTGACTGCTGTGTTGCCATTTTTCGGTGTATTTCAACCAGAAAAATGTTCACTTAAAGAGAATAACAAGCTACATTATGCAAAATTTTTACTTTTCAAAAATTCCAATTCTAAACGGTCGAAACAAACCTGAGCAACTCCGGGCGATACTGCTAGTATATTTATATATATACATAAAACATAATGGACCTAGTGTTCTAATGTTTATCTGTTGTCTTCTCTTTTCCCCTGCTTCTTTACTCGTAAGAATTCACCCACCCACATCCCATGCGCGCACATGTGCTACATCCTCTTAACAATCGTATATTGCCCGTGTAGAAAGCAGTCTTTCAGCTCCTTTCATTACAAAACAAAGTTTATTTACTAACAAACTGTTCCTCACCTGGTTAATAACACCTCTCTGCTCTCAGCCTGACAAATATCCTCTCTGTTCGTTTGCCAGTTTTAAAGTTCATATCTAAAGATAAACCACTGCAAACATTGAACACACAATTCACCTCCATTCATTTGTGAATCTATTTGTTGATTCAACAACTATTTTAGAGTTTATTCTTTTGTTATTTCATCCACCATCTTTCCAACAATTTCAGGCACCTTTTTGAATTCCGTATGTCCAACACCCATGGACCTGCTTACAAAATCAAAAAACAACACAGCACCCCATGACTTTCAGGAACATTTTTTCACACTCAGAATGGCTGAAGCATGGAATAAACTACCCACATCGGTTGTTAGCTGTTGGGACATTACATTCTTCAAAACATCCAGGCTTCCCGAAATTCACCAACAGTACACCCCATGCACCCCCACCAGTTTTTTAAATAACTTTTTCACTGTTTACTTTCTGTTTAACGGAGGCAAAGTGGCTGAGTTCCTTTCTAGTATAGTTCTATATTTAAGAGATGAGGAATTATGTACATTATTTATATTTGACGGAGTGGTTGGCGTTAGGAGGGGGATCTAGCTGTAGAAACACTGCCAGATCTGACTGGAGCCTGGTGCAGCCTTCTGGCTTCCCAGACCCCAGTTGAACCATTCAACCCATGCTAGCATGGAAAGCGGACGTTAAACAATGATGATGATGAGATAATAATAATAATAATAATAATAATATCAAAAAATAGCTTAGGAATGAGAACCCAGGTTTGAAATTTCCCCCAAATACCTGATGAAAACTGGTTGGATATCAGCCGAAACATTGTGTTAACAACAAACAAGATGAGGGCAAATATCTGTCAAATGTAAATAGTGTTCCTTTTGAGCGTTGGGCCTTGCAGAGACTAAAAGCTTTGTCATTATGTCAGGTTTGAGAAGAAAACCCCTCAAGCCAAGCAAAATTGCAGTCGTGCCTGATACTGGTGTCATGCAAATGACACTCATGCTGGTGGCATGTAAAAAGCACCATACAAACATGGTCAATACCAGTGCCACCTGACTGGCTCCTGTGCCAGTGGTATGTAAAAGGCACCATTCAAATGTAGCCGATGCCAGTGCTGCCTGACTGGCACCTGTGCTAGTGGCACGTAAAAGGCGCCATATGAGCGAGGCTGATGCCAGTGCCATCTGATTGGCTCCTGTGCTGCAGAAAGCTTGCCAGATCAGATTGGAGCCTGGTACAGCCTTCTGGTTTGCCAATCCTCAGTCAAACTGGCCAACCCATGCCAGCATGGAAAGCAAATGTTAAATGATGATGATGTATGTTTTTTTCCTTATATTTCTTTTACTTGTTTCAGTTATTTTTACTGCGGCCATGCTGGAGCACCACTTTTAGTTGAACAAACCGACCCCAGATCTTATTCTTTGTAAGCCTAGTACTTATTCTATTGGTCTCTTTTGCCAAACCACTAAGTTATAGAGATGTAAACATGCCAACATTGGTTGTCAAGCAATAGTGGTGGGCAGGATGGAGGGACAAACACAGACATACATATATGTATGCAACAGGCTTCTTTCAGTTTCCATCTATCAAATACACTCCCAAGTCTATAATAGAAGACACTTGAAGCGGTGGAGGTGTACACACATATATATATATATATTCAGTAAAATTTAGATTCAGTGAATATGAAACAGTCATACTGCATTACCTCTGGATATCCTTGTTGCTTATTTTGATTATATATATATCATCATCATCATTTTACGTCCGTTTTCCATGCTAGCATGGGTTATATATATATATATATATTTAAAGAATATATGTACAAGAAAACAAAAGATGAAGATAAGTGTGTAAACAACAAAGAGATGTATTGGTTTAACGCTCAGGAAGTGAGAAAGTCTTTTATGTTTTGAGCCTATGCTCTTCAACAGAAAGGAACACAGAAATAAACAGGGAGAGAAAATATATATATATATAAATATATACACACAGATGCAGAAGACACCAAATCCAAGGCCCAGGTCTATAGTAGAAGACACTTGCTTATGGTGCCACACAGTGGGACTGAACCTGGAACCGTGGGGTTGGTAAGCGAGCTTCTTACCACACAGCCCCCCCTGCACCTATGTCTGTATTTATACAGATAATTATATGGATTGATGGATGCTTTCATTTTTTTTTCCTTCTCCATCTCTTTCCGTCTCCATATCTGTATCTGTGTACAGACATTAGTGCTCAACCAATTATCCCCGTGTTTAGCCATCTCGCTTTCTCCTCTTCATCTCTCTCGCCTCATCTCTCCACGACAATGGCAAACTTGAAGCAATGGAACTAGACTACGTCGCTGCCACCTGCTGCATTTTGTAGCTCATTGCAGTCAAACGGAATTTGCAGCTGCATCAGTAGATGCATTAAGAAGCTATTTGTCAACTTCTTATATCTATAAACACCCAAACACACACACACACACACACACGCACACACTCTCTCTCTCTCTCTCACACACACTCATACATACACACAAACATTCACACACACACACACACACACACGCGCGCGTATGTAAGATTAATATGAATGGAAAAGATAAAATGTATAATTTTAAAAAATAGATATAAAGCAGAATAATATATATTCTTTTATTCTTTTACTTGTTTCAGTCAGTTGACTGTGGCCTTGCTGGAGCACTGGCTTTCGTCGAGCAAATCGAACCCAGGACTTATTCTTTGTAAGCCTAGTACTTATTCTATTGGGCTCTTTTGCTGAACTGCTAAGTTATGGGGATGTAAACACACCAGCATCGCTTGTCAAATAATGTTGGGTGGGGAGGGGACGGGACAAACACAGACACATAAACATACACATACATATATATATATTATATATATAATATATATATATATATATATATATATATACACACGACGGGCTTCTTTCAGTTTCTGTCTACCAAATCCACTCAAGACTTTGGTCAGCGCGAGGCTATAGTAGGAGACACTTGCCGAAGGTGCCACGCAGTGGGACTGAACCTGGAACCATGTGGTTGGTAAACAAGCTACTTACGACCCAGCCACTCCTGCACCTATGTCTGTATTTTTACAGATAATCGTATGGATGGATGGTTTCATTTTCCTTTCATACATGGCTCTTTCTCCTCCTCTCCCTCCCTATATATGTACACACACACACACACACACACACACACACACACACACACACACACACACACACACACACACACACACACATGCTGAGTGGTTGCTGAGGATGAGAAAGAAAATTATTTCCAAATCTCCATAAACTAATCCAAGAAGTGCAGATCAAATATATTTTGTGTTGCTCTGTGGTGAGGAGCTTGCTTCCCAACCAAGTGGTTCCAGGTTCAGTCCCACTCCATGGCACTTTGGGCAAGTGTCTTCAACTACAGTCCCAGGATGAATAAAGCTTAGCGGGTAGATTTGGTATATGGAAACCATGTGTGAGCATGTCACGTGTGTGTGCGTGCGTGTATATATATGTGTGTGTGCGCATGTATATGTGTGTTTGTGTGTGTACATGTGTGTGTATACACATATATGTACATATGTGTATATATGTATAAATATATATGTACTTAAGTGTATTTGAAGAGATCCATTGAGTCAAGGACACCAACATCAAAATCAATGGAAACTGCAGTTGTGATCCCTGAGCCGGTGGCACGTAAACAGCATCATCTGAAGGTGGCCGATGCCAGCGCCACCTAGATTGGCTTCCGTGCCGGTGGCACGTAAAAAGCGCTATCCGAATCGTGGCTGATGCCAGTGCCGCCTCGACTGGCTTCTGTGCCGGTGGCATGTAAAATGCACCAATCCGATCGTGGCTGTTGCCTGCCTTGCCTGGCACCTGTGCAGGTGGCACATAAAAAGTACCCACTACACTCATGGAGTAGTTGGCGTTAGGAAGAGCATCCAGCTGTAGAAACACTGCCAATCAGACTGGGCCTGGTGCAGCTTCCTGGCTTCCCAGATCCCGGTCGAACTGTCCAACCCATGCTAGCATGGAGAACGGACGTTAAATGATGATGATGATATATATATATATATATATATGTACTTGTGTTTGTCTGTATATAAATACAAACATATATATGTACTTGTGTGTGTGTGCACACACACACACACATACATACATATTGAAGAATGGTTGTTTTTGAATAAATTCTTGCTTAAAAGATCGTTATTTTAACACGGTGCACAAACTTTTTCCTCAACCTGGTATATATGTACTTATGTGCATAAATATGGATTGTTGGCGATTTTTTTTTTCCTATGTCTTCTCTTTCTCATGGACTTTCCTCTGTCTCTTGCTTCTGAAGAAGAGCGTTTGCTCGAAACGTAAACCAACCTTTCCTTCCTTCCCTTAGCGTCTGCTAATATTTTACACATACTATGTCCTCGCATTGTTGTTTTTACTTGTTGTGTTTCTTCTTCGTATTTTTTAAATTAATTTTATATATATACATATATATATATATATAAATGTGTGTGTATGTGTACATGTGTTTGTGCCAGCATGGAAGGCAGACAAACGATGATGATGATGTGTGTGTGTGTGTGTGTGTACATATATATGTGTATCTATGTATGTGTGTGTATGTATGTGTATCTATGTATGTGTGTGTGTGTGTGCTGGATCAGGGATGATTTGATGCCAGACAACAAAAATAACAGAGAGACACAGACATACATACAGTAATACATCTATACATGTATACACACTCAGTGATACATAATACGTGTACACACACACAACCAGGCACACACACCCCCACTGCCCCATACACCTCCCCCCACACAAGCCAACCTCCGGCTCCAATGACAGTCAGATCACTTATTCCAATCTTCTTATTTACATATTTCCTCTTGTTGTGGTTGTTTTGTCATAATTATTGACAAGCCAGTGCAGTGTCTGTCATCTTGTTTCATTCCAGTTCATTCCGGTTCGCTCCAGTAAAGCACATTAATAATTAATTTCATCTAAACTCTGAAATTACATTATCTTCTCCACAGATCGTAATGTCGTTGTCGTCGTTTTTAAATCCTCAACCGATTTTCTGCTGTGATGGCATTAACCTCTTTCTTCGGCTTCCTTTCTTCTTTTGCCACCTTTTACAATTCACCATTTATACTCCACTACTCCTCCCCCCACCACCACTATTTTAAAATGGTCAGGCCAGAATGGAGCAGGCTGGTGGCAGAAATGGGGCAGGGGGGTTATATTCCCCCACCACCACTACCTGAGCTTTTGTCAAAGAAGCTTTTGTTACATTTCTCAGAGATAAATTTGAGTTGCCATGGAAATTATTGATTTCAAATTTTAGCGCTAGGCCACCAATTTGGCTGGGAGGGAGGAAGTTGATTACATCGACCTCCAGTGTTCAGCTGGTACTTATTTTATCGACCCTGAAAGGATGAAAGCAAAGTTGGCCCCAGCAAAATTTGAACTCAGAACGTAAAGATGGATGGAATACCTCAAAACATTTTACTTCACATTCTGATGATTCTACCAGCTCACTGCCTTATTTTGAGCTCAGAATATTTTTTTCTGCTCAAGGCACAAGGCCCAAAATTTGGGGTGGGAGCCAGCCAATTAGATCGACCCCAGTACGCAACTGGTACTTAATTTATCGACCCTGAAAGGATGAAAGGCAAAGTCAACCTCGGTGGAATCTGAACTCAGAACGCAAAGACAGATGCTAAGCATCTCGCTCGGTGTGCTGACGTTCCTGCCAGCCCCACCACCTTTGAGCTCAGAATATTGGTTTCAAATTTTGGCACAAGGCCAGCAATTTGGGGGAGGGGGTAAGTTGATTACATCGACCCCCCCATCCCCCCCGTGCTCAACTGGTTCTTACTTCAGAGACCCAGAAAGGATGAAATACAAAGCTAACCTCAAGTGGCATTTGAACCTCATACATAAAGACTGACAAAATCCCTTTTAAGTTCTTTACTCTTTCTCTCTCTTTTATTTGTTTTAGTCATTTGACTGCGGCCATGCTGGAGCACCGCCTTTCGTCGAGCAACTCGACCCCGGGACTTATTCTTTGTAAGCCCAGTACTTATTCTATCAGTCTCTTTTTGCTGAACCACTAAGTGACGGGGGCATAAACACACCAGCATCGGTTGTTAAGCAATGCTAGGGGGACAAACATACACGCACACACACATATACATATACATATATATATATATATATATATACGACGGGCTTCTTTAAGTTTCCGTCTACCAAATCCACTCACAAGGCTTTGGTCGGCCCAAGGCTATAGTAGAAGACACTTGTCCAAGTTGCCACGCAGTGGGACTGAACCCGGTACCATATGGTTGGTAAACAAGCTACTTACCACACAGCCACTCCTGCGCCTAATTGCTAACAATTCTGCCATGGAAATTATTAAATTCCTAAACAGGGTTGGGATATTCGAACCGGTTTTGTTTGGTTACGTTTGGCATCTGACAAACTATTCAGATCATTTGTAATCAATACTCTCGCTTCTCTCTCCTCTTCTCCTCCATCTCTGACCTTCTGTCTGTGTCCCCTCTTAAGCTCAGCTTCTTGTTACCTTGAGACTTTGTTCTGTCCCCCATCCCCTATTACTATCATCTTTATCTTCTTCCCAGCTTCCCCCTTATTTCTACATAATGTGGCATTGACGTCTGTCTCCTTTGTAGCAACACACCTCTGCTTCCCTCTTTATCAATTTTAACCCCTGCTCTCCCCTTTATCATATTTTAGCCCACTCTTTCTCAACCATTTTTATCCGGCGGACCTCCTTGATCCCTAGTTTACCCTAGTAGACTTCCAGAGCTGTTTGATGTTTAACCCCTTTGTTACCATATTTCTGTTGAGATGCTCTGGGTTTTCTTTCAATTGCTTCAAATACAACAAAGAATTTAGTAAAATAACTTAGTTATCATTAAGCTAGTATTAAGAACATAAATGGTGACTAAGGTTTGGTGGAAGATTTTAGGTCAGAACTTATGAAAACAGGACATTTGTATTACAGAGCCAGAGGTGGTTTCAGCCAGGATGGTAACGAAACGGTTAAAAAGAAAAAAAAAGCATCTTTATGATTAATATTTTTAGGAATTATATAAAAGAAATTGTCAAAATATTTTGTGTATTACAGAAATATAACTGATTTATTGCAAATTAGCTTTAGTAATGAAATCTTATGTGTATTGCCAAGGGTCATGTGGACCCCTGATTGTGAATCCCTATTTTAGCTTCCAAACACCTGGCATGAAGCCACCTTCCCCACCTTTTCCTGGATGTTAAGCGGAGGAAGGGCCAAACCCATCTCCTTGCAGGAAGGAAAAAAATCACATCAAGGAATTTGTTTTGGTTCAAATGATTTTAGCAGAGAAGTGGAACTCCCTCAGCGCTGAGATTACACTAAAAAAGGAAAAAAATGACAAGACTCTCTTAGAAAAAAATTGGTATCTATTTCCATCTGTCCATGTAAATTGGATCAGAGCTGAGTTGATGATGGACAACAACAACAACATAAAGACACACACACATATATATACACTAATACATCTACACATTGAATAATATATACATACACAAATAAATATATTCACAAACACATTGACACATACAGATGACTATAGAAATATACACACAGCTATAGGCATATATACACAGCTATAGACATATATACACACAGCTATAGACATATATACACACAGCTATAGACATATATATACACACAGCTATAGACATATATACACACAGCTATAGACATATATACACACAGCTGTAGACATATATACACACAGCTATAGACATATATATGTACACACAGCTATAGACATATATATGTACACACAGCTATAGACATATATATACACACAGCTATAGACATATATATACACACAGCTATAGACATATATATACACACAGCTATAGACATATATACACGCAGCTATAGACATATATACACACAGCTATAGACATATATATATACACACAGCTATAGACATATACACACAGCTGTAGACATATATCCACATATATAGAATTACTGCTTGGACTCTCAAGGTGGATGTAACTAAAACTACATCTAGTTATCAGGTGACACAAACTGAAGCTATAAAATTATCTATATATATCAGGCTGTATATACTAACTGCATAGAAGTATGTATAGAGCTCAGACAGTGTGTATAATTATATACAAGGTCTGCAAATGCGAGCCCCATGAGTCAGAGAGACTGTTCCGTCACATCTCCCTCGCCACCCTCTGGAACAACATCTTTTCCATTTTCTGGGACCATGATGTGATCTGGTTTTCAGGAAATTGTTCTTCCCAAACCCCAATTTAAATTCATTACGCACACGTGCACGCACACACATGCACACATGTGCGCACACACACACGTTTTTCTATTTAAAGGAAAATAAAAATGACCTTTAGTTTTGGGATTTAGTTTGCAAGATTATTTATGTGAGTTCGTGTGTTGAAGCATATTTTGTTGTGGTCTGAGGAGAGCGGTTCTCTTTTAGTGCTTTATTATTTAACACACTCACCGGTAAGGTAAATGACTATTGAAAAGGTTGCAAGACACAAAATTTTAGGACAAAATAAGTAAGTAAATGAGTGGAAACTTTACCAGTGAGTGTGTCAAATAATAAGGCACGGCACTAAAAGAGAATGACTATTCCCAGACACAACAGAAAATGGCCTTACCGTTACCCCCCACCAAAAAAAAAAAACTATACACAAATATCTATATAGCTCAGACAGTCTATATAACTCTATATACAATTATCTATATAGCTCAGACAGTCTATTATAACTCTATATACTTTTCTCTATAGCTCAGACAGTCTATATAAGTATGTACGATTATCTATCATGTGGCTAGGGTTATAATCCAAGCTGGGTCCCCTTAAAGTGCAGTACTTTAAAGTTGTATGTAGATGTTATATTTGTGTGAGGCATAATTGATTTTGGTTATACAGACTGTCTAAGCTATATAAATAATCATACAGTTATTATATAGACAGTCTGGACTATATAGATTATTGTATATAGTTATATAGACAGATATTTGATTCTCTGTTTGGGTTACAAAATTGTACATGAAGGAGAAATCTGTAAGACCTTCTTCGGACAGAATCAAATACCTGCCTATATAACTATATACAATATTTATACAGCTCACGCTGTCTATACAGCTATATATACTTATTTATTAGCAAAAATTTAGATTCAGATGAATATGGCATGTAAGTTGAGGCACCAGAATTTAGTACGGTTTTATCCATACAATTTCAAAATAAGGTGATTAAAATCAAAATAAGCAACAAGGATATCTAGAGGTAATGCAGTACGATCGTTTCATGCAACTCCATTTAATTGAAGAATGCAATCATTACATCAATTTAAAATGTAGAGCAATCTTCAGCTGCACAAAGACATAGAATTTTATTGAATTAGAACAGATTTTAGGTATAATTATACTAATGTGTCCATCTGTTCTAATTTAATTAAATTCTATGTCTTTGTGCAGCTGAAGATTGCTCTACATTTTAAATTGATGTTATGATTGCATTGTTCAATTAAGTGGAGTTGTATGAAACGATCGTACTGCATTACCTCTGGATATCCTTGTTGCTTATTTTGATTTTAATACAGTTATTTATTATATAGCTTGGATAGTCTATATAAATATAGACAATTATTTTATATAGTCACCGTCTTTATACGACAGTGCTAATAGTCAGGAATGGACACAGACACCTTGTTGGCCCTTCCAAATGTAACCCAGCTGTCACATCCAGGATGTGATAGATGGTGCAAGAGAGGGCAGCACCAACACCTGACCGATGTTTATCATTGTTGGAACAATATGAAATGAAGTGCCTTGCTCAAAGACACAATGCACTACCCAGTCCAGGAATTGAACCCAAAGACATGCTCATTAGATAAAAATACACTAACCATTGGGCTATGTGTCTCTGTGTCTCTACAATAGTGTTAAGAAGAATAATAAAGATACTGTTTAATGTTCCATTTTCTCTGCTGGTATAGGTTGAATGGTTTGACAAGAGCCGTCGAGCCAGAAGACTGCACCAGGTTCCACTGGTTACCTTGGCATGGTTTCTACACCTGGATGCCTCCTACTCACCCACTCCAAAGCTCTCCCTATCACCTCACTTATTCTCACCACCCTCAATGTCCTTCAAGGCCATCACTTGACACATCTTTACCACCCTCTCTCTCTCATCATCATTTCCCTCTTTATCTTACTCACCAAATCTCCTTACCTTACTCTCAGACTCCATCTCCTTTCTCTTCCACCTGGGCTGTGTCCATCTATCTACAGCAAGGCACCCATCCGTGTCCCTCTTTACCTTTAATCTCTCAACTGACACAAAGCCACCCACCACTTTAGCACTACTAAGCCGAGAGGTTCTTTGTCTTGCAAGTTGCTTGGTGACCCTGGTGGTGCCGGGGCCACTTAAAATAGTACCCAGTAGACTGTAAGGTGGTTGGCATTAAGGAAGGGTATCCAGGTGTAGAAACCACACCAAAACAGACAATGGAACCTGGTGCAGCTCCAGGCCTTACCAGCATCAGGCCTTACCAGCATCAGGCCTTACCAGCACCAGGCCTTACCAGCACCAGGCCTTACCAGCACCAGGCCTTACCAGCACCAGGCCTTACCAGCACCTGGCCTTACCAGCACCAGGCCTTACCAGCACCAGGCCTTACCAGCACCAGGCCTTACCAGCACCAGGCCTTACCAGCACCAGGCCTTACCAGCACCAGGCCTTACCAGCACCAGGCCTTAACCAGCTCCTGGCCTTAACCAGCTCCTGGCCTTAACCAGCTCCTGGCCTTAACCACTTCCTGACCTTAACCAGTTCCCGGCCTTACCCAGCTCCCAGCCGTACCCAGCTTCCGGTCGTACACAGCTCCCAGCCGTACACAGCTCCTGTCAAACCATCCAACCCATGCCAGCAGGGAAAACAGACATTAAATGCTGCTGATGATGATGAAGGTCCTTGTCTGTGTGGATTAATAAGAGATGATAATAATAATAATAATAATAATAATAATAATAATAATATAATAATAATAATGGTAAGAAGAATAACAATATTTTCTTTATTGACCACATCCAAGAGTTCACAAAATACTGTGGAATAACAACAATAATAATAATATTAATAATGATGATAATACTGATGATGATGATGACGATAAACCAATATCTGTTGCAGTGTGTAGACTATTCAACTGTTTTAAAGAATCTCTTCATATGTCTGCTGTTAATTGAAGGAAAACAGATTGAGAATAGTTAATTGAATGTAAATAGAAATATAGAGATGGATACTACACGCACGCACGCACACATTACTGCATAGCCAGACATAGTAATAATCATATACAAAGCTACGTATAGGAATATGTATGCAAACATATACACTTGTATAGCTATATGCATATTGCACTATATCTATGTATGTAAGTATAAATTTACATATTCAGGTATATATATATTTCTTTATTACCCACAAGGGGCTAAACACAGAGGGGACAAACAAGGACAGACAAATGGATTAAGTCGATTATATCGACCCCAGTGTGTAACTGGTACTTAATTTATCGACCCCGAAAGGATGAAAGGCAAAGTCGACCTCGGCGGAATTTGAACTCAGAACGTAGCTGCAGACATAATATGGCTACGCATTTTGCCCGGCGTGCTAACATTTCTGCCAGCTCGCCACCTTGTATATATATGTTTATCATCATCATCATCATCGTTTAGCGTCCGTTTTCCATGCTGTCATGGGTTGAAGAGAAAAAATGAGTTCAAAAAGAACAATTCAAACTTTGTGGGGGTGGGGATCCAGAAAGAGAGGGGAAAATGATTTCTAATAAAGATTCATAAAAAACAGTCACAGCAAGTAATAAGAATATGAAAATAATATTTGAGGAGTTTCAGGTATAAGTATAGAAATATACCATAAACTGCAGCCATGCTGGAGCACCGCCTTTAGTCAAACAAATCAACCCCAGGACTTATTCTTTGTTAGCCTGGTACTTATTCTGTCAGTGTCTTTTGCCGAACCGCTAAGTTACGGGGATGTAAACATGCTAGCATGTTTTTTCAACTGCCATAAAAATCTCCGAGAAAGTAACACCCTTTTTTTATGTAGGTAAAAAGAAAAAATGATGAATCCACACACCTTCAGTTAATCTCAGATGCATTTTAAATTTAAAGTAAATTATATTTACCTATCATTCTCCTAAGCTCCAGGTTATAAATTTGTGACTGTTAGAATTAAATATATATGAGATGAAGCATCATTGCGTAACTAATATTCAACCGCACTCCCCAAAATATATCTAGCCAAATGGAATACCTATTTAGTTTTTTATACCCACATGTGTGTTACGACCTATCCCACAGAAAAACTGCAGTTTCGATTATGGAGTAAATTATAATTTTAGTATTAATACAGGGTAAAATTAATTAATTAATAATTTTACCAAGCAGTCAGTACATTGAAAAAAAACCTTTTTAGGTGAATTATACAAAAGATTCTCTAATTATATACATAATTATAATTAGGGGTCAGTAAGTGCCTCACCACGTACGGAATTAGAAATAGACACTAATGTCTTTTGAACTACCATAAAAATCTCCGAGAAAATAACACCCTTTTTTTATGTAGGTAAAAAGAAAAGTATCTTAACATGTATAAGAAACTCCTTAATTTTTGGAGCTTAAAATTTAGAAAAGAGCTTTCGGAAGGGATTATAATCCTGTCCATATATAAGAAACTCCCATATTTTTAACCTAATTTTTGACAAAAAAGGGGTTGTCCAGTGTTTTAAATTCGTGTTTTGTCCCTGTTAACGTGGGTGGCCGGATCTACCTCAATGCCATAGCATGTCCTTGCTTACTCCCAACTTCAGTTTCTAGACATGAGTGGTCCCTGAGACCAAGGCCTCTATGATTATTTTTAAGAAATGTGGTGGAAAATTAACTCAGGAAGGCAGGGATGCTACTCCCTGAGACCCCTTTTGGAGCCCCATTACCTACATGTTAAAATGCAGTATATCTATCTATCTATCTAACTATCTATCTATCTATCTATCTATCTATCTATCTATCTATCTATATATATATATATATATATATATATACAGACACACACACGGGTGCATGGTTGCCACATGTACACACAGAAAGAAGGATACCTTGTATTCCAATATCCTATTCATATTCCTACATGTAAAAATACATCTTGGAATTTTTTCTCTCCCTCTCTCTCTCTCTCTTTCTCTCCCCACACACATCTTTGAAGAAAGATTTTCTTAATTCAATAGTCAATTAATTAAATAAGAAGTAATCTTAAAAACCGAGAATAACAGAAACTTTTGGAAGAAAGTTAATGTCTTGTGTGTGAGGCCCTTTCCGTAATTTTTTTTATTTTCAAACACTTGTTAGGATATGTTTGAAAAGCTTAACAATTTGCCAAGTCTTGCAACTTGGTACAATTGACAAATTGGCAAGTGTGAAACTAATAAGGTAACATTCTGACCAGTTGAATGCCTTGACCAGTCGTATTCTGCTGAATGGTATAAAAATATAACCATTTGAATGGTCATTTTGATTGCAGGTGGTTTCTCACTTATGGACAACTGATACAATCACACACACATGTATATACACACATGCATGCATACATATATATATATACATGTGTATGTATATACATGTGTGTGTGTATGTATATATATGTATGTGTGTGTATGTATATATGTATGTGTATCATCGTTTAATGTCCGCTTTCCATGCTAGCACGGGTTGGATGATTTTGATTGAGGACTGGCAAACCAGATGGCTGCACCAGGCTCCAATCTTGACCTGGCAGAGTTTCTACAGCTGGATGCCCTTCCTAACGCCAACCACTCCGAGAGTGTAGTGGGTGCTTTTTACGTGCCAGCGGCATGGGCGCCAGTCAGGCAGTGCTGGCAAAGGTGTATGTATGTGTGTGTATGTATGTGTGTGTGTGTATGTATGCATATGTATATGTGTGTGTGTATCATCATCATCGTTTAACATCCATTTTCCATGCTGGCATGACTTACACACGTGCCTAACAACATACATATGTATTTATATAAACAGGCCCAGTGGTTAGGGCAGCGGACTCGTGGTCGGGGGGTCGTGGTTTCGATTCCCAGACCAGGCCTTGTGAGTGTTTATTGAGCGAAAACACCTAAAAGCTCCACGAGGCTCCAGCAGGGGGTGGTGGTGATCCCTGCTGTACTCCTTTGCCACAACTTTTTCTCACTCTTTCTTCTGTTGGCCTGCTCGCTTAGCCAGCAGGGTGGCGTCATTTGAAGGCTAAAACAATTCGAAGCGCATTGTGACCAGTGATCTGTAGCTACATCAGAGAGCCTGGTCGATCACGTGATAAACAGTTATACATACAACTGTGTCTTAGACAGATGTGTGTACATATACATAAATGTATGCACACATCTACATAAACACTCACATATATATATGCACACACTCAGGGTTTCCGGTTCAGTCTGTGTGGTACCTTGGACAAATGTGTTCTATTATAGCCCCGGGTCAACCAAGGCATCGTGAGTGAATCTGAAAGAAACTGAAAGAAGCCCCTTGTGTGTGTGTTTGTGTTTACATTGCATTCCTATTTGTAAATGAGTTTCCCTGTCATACAAGCAGAGTCTTTGATTTCCAGTCTTCTGGGGAAGAGACACCTGGCCATGGGGAAATGGTACCCTGTTTGGAAACAGGCGAAGGTTGGCAACAGAGAGGGCATCTGGCTATAGAAAATCTGCATCGACAAATTCTGACCAATCCATGCAAGCATGAAAAAGTGGACATTGAAGCAGTGACACACACACACACACACACACACACATGTAGATGTGTTCACACAGAAACGCCCACCAGGACACAAATATAATTACATTTCGACCGCCATTATAGAAGTGACACTTTGTATAACAAAAATGTCAAAATGATAATAATAATAATAATAATAATTACAATATTAAGAAATCTATTAATTGCTGAAAGCCGGTGATTTAAGAGGATTAACTTTCTAAGAATCTGTAATCTAATAATTAGGTTTGAATAATCCATTTCGGTTTAATATCGTGCCAGTGTATCACTTGCCACAGATAGTGTACAAGTTAACAATTATGGATTTTATCGTTTCTCCAGTTTACGAATGTCTTCCCCCGAAGATGTCTTCTATTTTCTCCTGTTCTGATTCTTGTACTAAAGTGTTCACAGATTAAGGAATGTATTCAGAGGAATATAGAAGAAGGTGCTACAAGAAATGATTGTTGGTATTTCTTTTAAACTTTACTTTTTAAGTTCAAATTCTTCCAGAGTTGACTTTGCCTTTTATAAAATAAGTACCAGGTACTCACTGGGGTCAATGTAATTGACGTATCCCCCTCCTCAAAATTGCTGGCCTTGTGTCAAAATTTGAAAGCAATATCTACATATATATATATATATATATATATATATATATATATATATATACACACACACACACACACAAGGTAAGCACTACTCATCTCACCTGTATTTGTGCCACGTAAAAAGCACTACGTCCACTCTGCTGAGTGGTTGGTGTTAGGAAGGGCATCCAGCTGTAAAAATCCTGCCAAAACAGTCACAGAAGTCTGGTGCAGGCTTCTGCCTGGCCGGCTCCTGTGGCACTGTCCCATCCATGCTAGCATGGAAGATGGGCATTAAATGATGAGATGTGTGTATGTATATATACCTGTATATATATATATATATATATATATATATTATTATTAGTGAATTGAAGAAATGGAGTTGAACGAAGATTGAACAGAAATCGTTTTATTGCATTCTACACGTGTTTCGAAAGGCACAATTGATTAATCTGCAACAAGATTATTCATCTTTCTATTTCACAAAATATATATATATATATATATATATATAGGTGTGTGTGTGTGTATATATATATGGCAAACCTGGCAGTGGGATGATGGAAATTCTACAGTGAAAAAAAATCAAACAGCGTTTCAACTCTGTGTGAATATATGTCTGTGCGTGTACAAGGGAGGTATGTGAATGTTTGTATGTGTGCGGAATGGCTTTTGATGATAAGTTTGCTCAGTCAACCATGACCTGGTGTTAAACATCAACAACAACTGCAATTAGTCAACACTTAAAAAATTGAAACCCCAGGAGGGTTCCAGTTGATTCACTCAAAAGAACAACTTGTTCATGAAAATAAAATGCATGTGGTTGAGTACTCCACAGAAACGCATACCCTTAACATAGTTCTTGGGGAGATTCAGTGTGATACGCAATGTGACAAGCCTGGCCCTTCGAATTACAAGTACAACTCATTTTTGCCAGGTGTGTGGACAGGAGAAACATGAAATAAAGTGTCTTGCTCAAAGACACACATGTCACCGGGAATTGAACTCACGTGAGTTCAACCATGCTGCATCAATTGTTGTAACTAACTTTCAGTAAACAGACATTGCATCTATAGAGCATTTCTTTTGTTTTTCTTTCCGGCATTCAATCATCTCCAATCATCATCATCATCCGCTTTCCATGTTGGTATGGGTTGGACGGTTTGACTGTGGGCTGGCGAACCAGATGGCTGCACCAGGCTCCAATCTTGATCTGGCAATGTTTCTACAGTTGGATGCCTTTCCTAAAGCCAACCACTCCGAGAGTATAGTGGGTGCTTTTACGTGCCACTGGCATGGGGCCCAGTCAGGCTGTACTGGCAACGACCTCGCTGGAACTTTTTTTATTTTACACATGCCAACAGCACAGGTGCCAGTAAGGCGATGCTGGTAACGATCCCGCTTGAATGGTGCCTCTTACATGCCACCGGCACAGAAGCCAGTTGGCTGCTCAGGCAACGATCACGCTCAGATGGTGCTCTTAGCACCCCACAAGCACGGGGTACAAGTGCCAGTAAGGCGGCATTGGTAACGATCACACTCGAATGGTGCCTTTTATGTGCCACTGGCACGGAAGCCGGTTAGCTGCTCTGTCAACGATCACGCTCATTGTCTAAGGACAACAATTGCAGACTTCATTGATCTGTAATCAGCCCTGAATAAAGTGTAGACCCAGGCAGAGAATATTTACATCCTCATCTCCTCCTCGCATTGCTTGTGTCTCTGCATCCTTGCTTTTTCTTTTTGCCCTTATTTATAATTACATATAATTACTTATATTTATAATTACATATACATACATATATATCAGTCGCCATGATAGATCGTTAGCCACTACACACATTTTTTTCTCTCCTTGTTTTTTCTGTGTCCCTTTCTGTAGAAGAGCGTAGGCTCGAAACATAAAAGACTTTTTCAATTCCTGAGCATTATACTAATACATCTGTTTGTTTTGTACACCACCTGTCTTCGTCTTTTGTTTTTTTCATAAACTCTCCCGATATATATATATATATATGAGTGTGTGCTAATTTTATATACATTACAATAATTCTTTGGCTCAAGTATTTTCCTTGGAAATCTCTGCAACAAATCTTCGATTCTTGGTTTGTATTTGTGCCAGAAATGAAGTCTCCGTAATTGCCATTTCTTTTTTTGTCTTTCGTGGACTGCGGTTTCTATGTTGACAACTTGTTCTTTTCCATTTCCGTCTAATTCTAATGAGTAGTGACAGCTCCTTGGCATGAGTGTACGGTCAGTTGAAGAGTATGGGTTCTACTTGTATGTTTGAAGGAAGATGAAATAAATAAATATTAAAATATGAACATTTTAAATGAAAAGGACCAAAAGGTGTGGCTGCGTGGTAAGACGTTTGCTTCCCAACCACATGGCTCCAGGTTCAGTTTCACTGTGTGCCACCTTGGGCAAGTGTCTTCTATTGTTGCCTCAGGCTGACCAAAGCCTTGTGAGTGGATTTTGGTAGATGGAAACTGAAAGAAGCCCACCGTATTTGTGTATGTGTGCGTTTGGGAGTGTGTTTGAACGTATTCCTTTGTGTCTGTACTTGTTCCCCTACCAACACCACCACCACCACCACCACTTCACAACTGGTGATGGTGTGTTTACATCCCCGTAACTTAACAGTTCAGCAAAAGAGATTGATAGAAGTACTAGGCTTAGAAGAAGAAAAAAAAGTACTGGGGGTTCTTTCACTCAATTAAAAATTCTTCAAGGCGGTGCCCCAGCATGGCCAGAGCATAACGTCTGCAGTGAGTAAAAGATAAGAGAGGCCAACATATTTCTGTAAACGCACATTCATACACCCACACATGCCCCCCCCACACTCACACCCCCACCCACCTACACCCAATCGTCTTCACAGACGATATCTCCCAAGCTGGTGTCTTATTATTCGCTGGTATCGTAGGCAACTGTGTCTCTTATAAAACCCGTATAACTTCAATAACTCGTCACATAAAGACTTTCCTTCGGAAAACTCTTTGATTCCTCTCGATGGTTAGAAATGCATGGCTTTCTTCTCCACCACCTCCGCCGCCGCCACTACCCTAAGCCTTCTCCCCCCCACACACACACACATACTCGAGTATGAACAATAAATGGTTGGTCCTTTTGTTATGAGACTTTTGCCTTCCTTTGTATTGTCTCGGCTGAAAGCTACTTTTACTTAAATCATTTAACTGTGTGATCGATAAAAGCAACAACAGTGAAGTTGCAATGGCCCAGTGGTTAGGGCAGTGGACTTGCGGTCGGAGGATCGCGGTTTCGATTCCCAGACCGGGCGTTGTGTGTGTGTTTAATGAGCGAAAACACCTAAAAGCTCCACGAGGCTCCATCAGGGGGTGGTGTCGACCCCTGTTGTACTCTTTCGCTCCAACTTTCTCTTACTTTTTCTTCCTGTTTCTTGTCCCCGACTTCCTACGCAACCGTTGAGCCTGGATGCGCATTCATCCATCCGTCGATGCTCTCGGTGTCGGGGGTTGACCTGCTTTCTCTTCTGCGGGTCTTACGAATAGCAAAGGACCATGTTTCGGACTTCTCCCACTACAGACATGGGACGAAGACCACTTTGTTCAACAGCAACAACAATGACAATGATGATAGCCACTATTATTGATTGGTCAGTTTGTTGATTTCTCCAGTTGTACTTTACATAATGTAGGGAGAGAGAGAGAGATAGTGTCAACATGAAAGGTGCAGGATGGGTGCACATACTAGGCTTGGTGGCAGGCAATGAATAGAGGTACACTTTACAGTGAGAGAAAAAGTATCACAGAAACAGAAGAGGAGGAGTGAGAGTAAATGAAAGAGTAGTCCTGGGAGGGGTTATACAAATGAAAAATTTGTTTTGTTTAAATCTGAACAAATAGAACCAAAAAGAATTCCAGTCGACGACCTTAATAATAATAATATTAATAATAATAAAATGCCCTGAAGCAGTACCAGGCAGTGGCTCTCATGGCTTCTGATCTTAACTGACTGGAAGTGTTATCATGTCCATTATTTTGTCTTGGTATAAAAGATGGGCTACAGCAAATATTCTGCTCAATACCACAGATTTACTTGTCAGTTGTTTGACCTTAACCAGTTGAGCATGGCCCTTAGTGGCTGACGATATGTGCATCTCTGATCACGAGCAGAAATAGTGGGGGAGCATCATAGCCATGTGTTGAGAGGGATTCTTTGGGGTTTGAATAGTTCACCTCTGGAAACATGGGTGGTTCTATCAACATCCTTAAACAACCCTTATTCAGGGACCTTTTGAACGGGATGGGTTACTCAAACTGAAGAAAATTCTAACTGGGTCCCACCTGCAAGGTCATGTGCTGTTTATCTTGATATGAGATCACCATGTCGCGCACATATGGTTGTGATGCATGTGCCTGGTGTACCTTCATCAGACGGGTAGTCATGATGGGTATACTGGGCTTCGTATATTTTACCCCAGTGTCACTTTGATGGCATGCACTGCTCTCTCACTCAATAATAATAATAATAATAATAATAATAATAATAGGCCTCCCCCTCATTCAGGATGAGCAGCAATGTTCCCAAATAGGCCTACCCAGTCACAGATGTAGGACCAAGTCCCTGGGTTGTCACCAGGTCCCAGGAAGGCGACTATCTTGCATCTGCCACCAGCATGCAGGTCCCAACTAGGAGCCTGTAGTTTCACCGAAGCCTGCTCCCACCATCCTTACCCCATTGCTGTTAGGCAAAAAAAGGGTGGGGGAGTTGGATTTTAAAAAAACCCAGCCAATGGTGTGAGTTTGTTTATGGTGGAGATCTCTTTGCTGCCAAGGGGAGGCCCCCCTGGAGTCACATAGGGTCTGGAAGATGGGTAGCAATGGAATGCTGCTAGCTCCAATTTTATTAGAGCTGCACCTTTCTAACCAGTTCGTCTGACATTGCCCTCTTCTGCAAGAATCAATCGTTGAGTTCAGAAATCTATCGTCCTCTGCTTGTTCCACCATTAGGGTCATAGTTTGGTGTGGTGAGGGACAAGGTCAGCGCTCCTGTACCCTGAGGTCTCTTCCGGGAGACAATGGGTAACCATGTACTCCCACTCCTGTCAGTCATGGTCAGGTCATCAGTGACTAAACCAGCTCCCCTCTTTGTTCAGCATGCTGCATCTTGGAGGAAGGTGTGAGGGCACCTATCAGAACTAAAAAATAATAACAACAACAATTAAAGGATCTCAATCAGAATTTCCCTGTCTGTGTTCAATTGTTTAATCAATGAACACCTGACTCATTCAAATCTCCCAGCTTAGGACTGTTTCCTAATTATAGTGCTATTAAAAGCATTAACACCTACATGAATATGGTTCCACAAATCAGATTGGTTGGTGTTTTAGCAAATAAATGGTAGACTTAAAAGTAAATTTTATGAATTTCCCCACCAAATAGTTTTGTCAAAAGTTCTAGAAGTTTGACTAAATGTTATAAAAAGCTGGAATATTGAACACCCAAACAAAACAATCTCAGGTACTACACAGAACTCTGTTGGTCAGTTTTGTGATGAGGTGTTTTCACTTTTTCTATTTATTCTGATAACTATGAACAATTTTCATAAAAATTTGAATATTTTGTGCAATGAAGACTTTTACTTATCACATTCACTGTTGCCTGTATGATGTTTTATTTAAGTAATCTTTGCACATTTCCAAGAATATGGAAACATAAATATTAGTGTGGTCATTCCCACTTTCATACACTGGCACTGAGACTACTCCTCCCCTCAAAATAGTTAGAAGGAGTTTTATTATCAGTATTAAAGTACCAGTGACTTGTAGAAGCATCCTGAACACTTTGTATGCTAATTGGCATTTGGAAAGGCAATTAGCATATGTGTCGAACCATTTAGTCAATGCCAGCATGGAAAACGGACATTAAACGACAGTGATGATATAGTCTCTTCTACTCTAGGTACAAAGCCCCCAATTTTTTTTTGGGGGGGGAAGGTGCAGTCCTTTAGACCGACCTTAGTACGCAACTGGTACTTAATTTATCGACCCTGAAAGGATGAAAGGCAAAGTTGACCTCGGCTAAATTTGAACTCGGAATGTAAAGACAGACGAAATACGACTAAGCATTTCGCCCAGCCTGCTAACGTTTCTGCCACACACACACACATATATATACATATGTGTGTGTGTGTGTGTGTATATATATATATATATATATATATATATAAAAATCCTTAAAATCCTTAAAAATGTTTTAGCCGAAGGCCGTGGCCATGCTGGGGCACCACATATATATATATATATATATATAATATATATATATATAAATATTGTTTTACATAATCTTCTGTGATAATGGCCTGACCTTATAAAAAGCCATTATTCTTTTTCTCTCTCTCCCCCACCTCACACCACTTTAATTGGCATCTCCTTTTTATATTTCTAACCATTTAACTTCAGCTCTGCCGTAATAAGAACCGGAGCCTGTTTGGCAAACTTACGGAGATAAGGAGAAGAATTACACGGCCTGCTAAGGGCACTGAACACAATAAATATCCAATATAATAATGTAAATTTAAAGATCCTTTCAACCTGTGTTAAAGATCCTTTCAACCTGTGTACAAGGCTTAAAGCAGTTTTTTTTTTGCTTGTTGTTTGTTTGTTTTTTTTCTTTGAATATTCCATCATTTTGCATCAATGGTTCTTCTCTTTCTTTTTTTATGTTTTTAAAAAAAGAAAAAAATGTTTTTAAAAAGTCCATATTGAATAATAATTAATTCTTGATTCCTTTCGTGCAAAATATCTTGTTGCTAAGTAACAAAACAATAAATCAATTGATTTTAAAGTTGCAGGGGAAGGGTGGTGGGTGGGTGGGGTAGTTAGAACTTTCTAGGCCAGCGCTGGAAGCAGCATATACGAAGAAACACCACTTGATTTCTTTTTTTGCTTTTACTACTACTACTACTACTACTACTACTACTACTACTACTACTACTAATAATAATAATAATAATAATAATAATAATAATAATACTACAACTACTACAACTGCTACCACCACCACCACTTCTACCACAACCACTATTACTACTACTACTAAAGCCACTACTACTTATACTACCACTTTTACCAGAACCACTATTACTAAAGCCACTACTACTACTACCACCACCACCACCTGTACCAGAACCACTTACTAGTACTACTACTAAAGCCACTACTACTACTACAACTGCCACCAGTACCACCACCTTTACAAGAATCACTACTACTACTACTACAGCCACTACTGTTAATACAACTGCCACCACCACCACTACTCCTCGTTTTTCATCATCCTCTCTTTCTCTCTCTCTTCCTCCATTTCTTTTAAAGAAAGATCATATCTTGAAAAAAGATAAAAACAAAACAAAGAGAGAAAAAAAAAAATGAAAAAACTCCATCCAACGCATGAATTTCTTGTTGCATCAAGATAAAGATGATGTGGAATTGTCATAATGAAATCTTTTATTCACTGAAATAAATAGAATAAAATAAAATAAAATAAATAAGAACAAAGAGGAAGGAGGGTGGGGTAAGCAGACAAAAGTGAAAGTGAAACAAGAAATAGAAAAGTTGATAAACAACATAGAATGAAGCTACAGGAAGAAACTTAACATCCTTGTCAACATCATGTGCGTCATCAATCATCATCAGTCATCATGATCATCATCATTAATCATCAGTCATCATTAACTGTTTTCACCATCTCTCTTGTCACCATCATCATCATTGATACTTTATTTTATCAGCTCCTGTGTGATTTGAACTCACAACTTAAAGAGATGGAACAAATGCCAAAATTCATTTGTCCACTCCATCAATTTTGCTAATCCACCAAACTTTTTTTAGTTGGATTTACGTCTGTTTTTTTCCATGCTGGCATGGGTTAGATAAACATGTTACGGAGGCATTGTTTCACGGCTGGATCCCCTTCCTGCTGCTAACCCTTACGTCTTATTCCATGCAACATTAAAAGTGTGATTTGTTGGCAAGGAACCGACATCAACAAGACTGCACATTGTAAACAAGTATACACACAACCTTCGAACATTAGGCCTCACCAAGGAAATGACTGGCAACCGAGAATTTTGGAAATATGCTGTGCTTGAGAAGACCCAGCAAGCCAAATGAGACCATAAACTGTGGCCCATGCCAGGAGCGTAACCAGCCCGCTTATGCGTACCTTTTCCTTCTTTGGACACTAAACTCTGCTTGCGAAGACCTGTTGAGGCAAGTGAAATCAAATTCAATGACTAGCATCCGTGCTAGCGGGGTGCAAAGAGCACCATATGAGTGTGATTGTTGCCAGAGCAGCCAACTGGCTTCCGTTTCTGTCTTTGAAATCCACTCCCAAGGCTTTGGTCAGCCTGGGAATGTAATAAAAAGCATCAGCCACATGGCTGCACATTCAGTCTCACTGTGTGACCCCTTAAGTGTCTCCTACTTCAGCTCTGGAATGACCAAAGCCTTGTGAGTGGTGGTAGACAAGAACTGAAAGAAGCCCATCGTGTGTGTGTGTGTGTGTGTGTGTGTGTTGTTATCTCCTTGCCCTGATTTCAGGTGATGATTGTATGTGAATGTCAGCCACATGCAAGCAGTGTCATTCATTTCCAATCTTCCATGAAAACATGTCCGGCCACGGGGGAAATATAATCTTGCTTGGAAACAAGTAAGCGTTGGTGAGAGGAAGGACCAAAATAGACAATTTGAGCCTGGTGCATCTCTCTGGCCTTATCGGCTCCTGTCAAACTGTCCAACCCACACCAGCATGGAAATAGGGGCCTTCATTGATAAAGATACATTTTAACTGCAAGTTGTCTCAGAACGCATAAGACATGTCCCAAAAGAATTATTCTCTCCATTCAACTTCTGTCTCTCTTACAGTCCCTAGTACTGCATATGTGTATGTATATATATGTGTGTGTTTATATGCATGCCTTTGTGTGTGTCTGTGTGTATAAATATTGGGAAATGTTTTAGTTTTAAAGATGAAGTTAACAGACAGAAATTCATAATTGTATTAACAATAATTTATCTGAGCTATTTCTATATTTAATTAACACCATTAATAATTATAATTACATAACAGTAATAGCTATCGTAATTAATTAAAATGATCAAATAATGATTGGTTAGTAATGTGTCTTAGAACAAACAAACAAAAATAGTGGCTTCTAATTCAGATACAAGGCCAGCAATTTTGAAGGGAGAGTTAGTCAATATTGTTGGCCCCAATACATCACTGGTACTTTATCTTATTGACTTCTGAAAGGATAAAAGGCAAGGTTAACCCTGGTATGATTTGATCTCAGAACATAAAAGGCCAGGAGGAGCACCACAAAATATTTTCTCTGATCCTCTAATGCCTCCACCAGCAGCATGCTCCCTTAAAAAACTGTTTGATATTTGCATCTGTACTATATTAACAGGCATGGCTGTGTGGTAAGAAGTTTGTTTCTCAACCACGTGGTTCCGGGTTCAGTCCCACTGTGTGGCACCTTAGGCAAGTGTTTTCTACTATAGCCTTGGGTTGACCAAAGACTTGCGAATGGATTTGGTTGATGGAAACTTGAGAAAACCTGTTGAGTTGAGTGAAATCATTGTCACAGCCGATACCAGTACCGCTTGACTGGCTTCTGTGCCAGTGGCACATAACAAGCACCCACTACACTCATGGAGTGGTTGGTGTTAGGAAGGGCATCCAGCTGTAGAAACACTGCCAGATCAGACTGGAGCCTGGTGCAGCCTCCTGGCTTACCAGTCCTCAGTCAAACTGTCCAACCCATGCCAGCATGGAAAGCAGACATTAAACGACTATGATGATAACGAAACTGAAAGAAGCCTGTTGTATATGTTTGTGTGTCCATGTTTGTTCCCCCCAACATTGCTTGACAACCGATGTTGGTGTGTTTACATCCCCGTAACTTAGTGGTTTGGCAAAAGAGATCAATATAATAAGTACTAGGCTTAGAAAGAATAAGTCCTGCTCCAGCATGGCTGCAGTCAAATGACTAGAGTAAATAAAAGAAGAATGATGATAATAATTATTAGTATTAGAATTGTTGTTGTTCTTTCAAATTTTGGCACAAAGCCAGCAATTTTTAAAGGGGCCGTAAGTTGATTACAACAAACCCTGTACTTGACTGGTACTTTTTATCACCCCTTCCCCCTCCCGCTCTTCCCCCTCCCGCTCTTCCCTCTCCTGCTCTTCCCCCTCCTGTTCTTCCCCCTCCTGTTCTTCCCCCTCCTGTTCTTCCTCCCCCCTTCTTCCTGCCTCCAAAAAAAAGATGGAAGGCAAGCTTGACCGCAACAGAATTTGAACTCAGAATGTAAAATGTTGAAAGAACTGCTTCCTTCCTACTACTACAACTACTACTACTGATGATGATGATATTGCAAATATTAGGACCTAGCGAGAGAGACGAAGTGATTGTGGAACACAGATGCGAGAATTGCTCTCATGGTAATTTGGTACACTTGGCACAACACACCGAAACTGCTATTGAAGAATTTGAATTGGACTTGGAATTGGGATCTGCGTTGTTGACCTGCAGTGCCATTCAAGATTCTGCACGAATTCCAAGAAAGATTCTTCAGTTTTGAGGAGACTTGTTGTTATTGAATCTCAAGACATCATTCCTGCTAAATAGCGGAACATACAACAGCTTTAATAATAACTATGATCGGTTTCCATTTGCCCTAATGGGAATAATTAAGAAAACAAGAATTAATTACAAATAAACAAAAGTGATTTTGATTACAAGTAAATTATGAAGGTTTTAATGATTCCGAAATCAATTTAGAAGTTGTAAGTTAAATTGACCCCGTGTGCTTGACTTCCACTTAATTTTTAACGGCACTGAAATGATGAAAAACAAAGCTCACTTGAACGGACTTAATCTCAAAACTTTTAAAATATTACTAATATTCTTCCCTGATGTGTTGCCAGGCAGTGGCTGTTACAAATTCTGATCTTAACTGATTGGAAGGGTTATCATGTACATTGTTTTGTCTTTGGTATAAAAAGATGAGCCACAGCAAATATTCTGCTCAATACCTATTTCTTTATTACCCACACGGGGCTAAACACAGAGAGGACAAACAAGGACAGACACATGGATTAAGTCGATTACCTCGATCCCAGTGCATAACTGGTACTTAATTTATCGACCCCGAAAGGATGAAAGGCAAAGTCGACCTCGCCGGAATTTGAACTGAGAACGTAACGGCAGACGAAATACCGCTAAGCATTTCGCCGGCGTGCTAACGATTCTGCCAGCTCGCCACCTATTTTGCTCAATACCACAGATTTACTTGTCAGTTGTTTGACCTTAACCAGTTGAGCATGTCCCTTAGTGGCTGACGATATGTGCATCTCTGATCATGAGCAGTGGGGGAGCATCATAGCCACAGTCAAGAGGAATTCTTTAGGGTTTGAATAATTCACCTCTGGAAACATGGGTGGTTCATTCAACATACTTAAACAACCCTTATTCAGGGACCTTTTCAGCAGAATGAGTTACTCGACCTGAAGAAAATATTCTAACTGGGCCCACCTACAATGTCATGTGCACATATGGTTGTGATGCATGTGCCTGATGTACCCTTATTAGACGAGAAGTATATTTGTACCCCAGTGTCACTTTGATGGCATGCACTGCTCTCTCATTCAATAATAATGATAATAATCATAACCCTTTTTGCTATAGGGCACAAGACCTGAAATTTTGAGGGCAAGCATAAGTTAATTGAACGTAGCAGTATTTTGCCCAGCATGCTTCTTTCAGCTTCCATCTACCAAATCCCCTCACAAGGCTTTGGTCGATGTGATTCTATAGAAGATGCTTGCCCACTGCACCACGCAGTGGGACTGAACCTGGAACCATGTGGTTGGGTAGCGAACTTCTTACCACATAGCCATGCCTGTGCCTTGTCTCACACACACTGTGACACATTGTGTCACAGTGATTCTGCCAAACAATTTCCTTAATGGTACACTGGTCTGAGGTATACTCAGTCACTGATTGGAAGTGTTATCATGTACATTGTTTTGTCTTGTTACAAAAGATGGGCTACAGCAAATATTCTGCTCAATACCACAGATTTGCTTGTCAGTTGTTTGACCGTAACCAGTTGAGCATGTCCCTTCGTGGCTGACGATATGTGCATCTCTGATCACGAGCAGAAGTAATGGGGGAGCATCATAGCCATGTATTGAGAAGGATTTTGGGGGTTTGAATAATTCACCTTTGGAAACATAAGTGTTTTGCTCAACATCCTTAAATAACCCTTATTCAGAGACCTTTCGAGTGGGAAGGGTTACTCGACCAGAAGAAAATTCTAACTGGGCCCCACCTGCAAGGTCATGTGCTGTTTGTCTTGATATGAGATCACCATGTTGCGCACATATAGTTGTGATGCATTTGCCTGGTGTACCCTTATCAGACGGGTAGTCATGATGGGTATGCTGGGCTTCGTATATTTTACCCCAGTGTCACTTTGATGGCATGCACTGCTCTCTCACTCAATAATAATAATAACAACAATGATATAAACAGCATTGGTTGCAGTGTTGTAATGAGAAATGGTAATCATACCATTCTATCAAACTCTAATCTGTCAGTTTTGCTCCTTTTCTCAGCTGAGAGTTCTTTGTCTTGTGAGCTTATGGGTGCTGGTGCCACATCAAAAAAAAAGCAAAAAAACCCACCCAGTGCACTCTGGAAAGTGGTTGGCATTAGGAAGGGCATCCCGCTGTAGAAACCAAACCAAAACATACAATCAGAGCCTGGTACAGCCACTCAGCCTTGCCAGCCCCTGTCAAACCATCCAGTCCATGCCGGCATGGAAAACGGATGCAAATGATGATAACGATGATGATTCTATATATCTGGCACAAATGTATTAATTATTTTAATGGTGGTGGTGATGGAAGCAAGAGCGATGATGATAACGATGCTAATTACATAAGACTCTTATCTCTTATTTTCAATATTCAAATAGAAAGAAATTAAAATTAAATTTCAAAGGTTTTTTTTTTAATGAGAAGAGGAGGTGGGGCAGGAGTTATGTGTGCTGGTGATGATCTCATTAAACATCTGTGTGTGTGAGATAGTAGGTTCATCATCATCATCGTTTAACATCTGTTTTCCATGCTGGCATGGGTTGGACGGTTTGACTGGGGTCTGGGAAGCCAGGAGGCTGCACCAGGCTCCAGTCTGATCTGGAAGTGTTTCTACAGCTGGGTGCCCTTCCTAATGCCAACCACTCCGTGAGTGTAGTGGGTGCTTTTTTTACGTGCCATCGACACGGGCCAGAGGAGGATGGCAACGACCACGATCGGTTGGTGCCTTTTACACGCCACTGGCACAGAAGCCAGTCAAGGCGGCACTGGCATCGGCCACGTTCGGATGGTACTTTTTACGTGGCTCTGGCACAGGGATCACAACTACATTTGATTTTGATGTACGTGACTCAATAGGTCTCCTCAAGCATGGCACGTCACCCTAGCACAGCATGTCGCCCTACGATCCAAGGTACTTTTGAGTGGGTTGGAGCTGGTTATGCGACACTGGTGTAGGTTACAGCTGTGAACTCGCTTTATTTGCAGGGTCTTCACAGTCGACTAAAGATGTGTTTGTGTGTGTACATATTCTATATACATGTGTGTGCTGCATGTATAAACATGCAGAACATTGACCTGATGTGTTAATCCATGTTAAAGATTATCTAAAGGGATCTCCATCGATTTCAATCATGAATATTCAAGTTGTTCAATCACCAGAATTAATGCACATAAGTGACTGAGTATACCTCAGACCCATGTACCATTAAGGAAATTGTTTGGCAGAATGACTGTGACACAGTATGTGTGTGTGAGACAAGATACAGGCATGGCTATGTGGTAAGAAGTTCGCTACCCAACCACATGGTTCCAGGTTCAGTCCCACTGCGTGGTGCAGTGGGCAAGTGTCTTCTATAGACTCACATCGACCAAAGCCTTGTGATTGGATTTAGTAGATGGAAACTGAAAGAAACCTGTTACATATATATATTTGTTTATTCTTTTACTTGTTTCAGTCATTTGACTGTGGCCATACTGGAGCACCACCTTTAGTTGAACAAATTGACCCCAGAACATATTCTTTGTAAGCCTAGTTTAACATCATTGTTTAACGTCCACCTTCCATGCTGGCATAAGCTATATATAGAGGTTGTGTGCGAAAGGGCCCATTATTTATATATATATACTTAATGTGGAGGCGCAATGGCCTAGTGATTAGGGCAGTGGACTCGCGGTCGTAGGATCGCAGTTTCGATTCCTAGACCGGGCGTTATGAATGTTTATTGAGCAAAAACACCTAAAAGCTCCACGAGGCTCCGGCAGGGGGTGGTGATCTTTCGCCACAACTTTCTCTCACTCTTTCTTCTGTTGGCCTGCTCGCTTAGCCAGCGGGGTGGCGTCATTCGAAGGCTAAAACAATGCGAACGCATTGTGACCAGCGATGTGTAACTACATCTGATGGACTGGTCGGTCACATGATGATGATAATATATACTTAATAAAGCTGCAACAGCATCACAAAAACTGTTACTCAGAGTTTCATGTTTCCGTTTGTTGAACAGTTTTGCATGTGTCTGGTGTACCCCTATCAGACGGGTAGTCATAATGGGTATACTGGGCTTCATATATTTTACCCCAGTGTCACTTTCATGGCATGAATTGTTCTTTCACTCAATAATAATGATAATAATAATGAAGCTAAAATGAAGATTACATGAACTGCATGTGCTTATTGGCAAACTAACCATCCTACACACACACACACACACATATATATATACACACACACCCATATGCATGTGTTGTGTGTATGTATGTGTACCCTTGTCTTGACATCATATGATAGTTGTAAATGAGTTTCACTGTCATACAAGCAGTGTCATTGATTCTTATTCTTCTGTGAAAAACATGTTTAGCCTTGGAGAAATATCACTTTGCTTGGAAACAGGTGAAGGTTGGTGACTGGATAGACATCCAGCTGTAGATAATCCATCTACAGCACATAAAAGCATATATTAAAATGGTGACGACATGGCTGTGTGGTTAGGGAGCTTGCTTCCTAGCTACATGGTTTCGGGTTCAGTCCCACTGCGTGGCACTTTGGGTAGGTGTCTTCTGCTATAGCCCCGAGTCGACCGAAGCTTTGTGATTGAATTTGGTAGGTGGAAGTTACTGCCGTGTGTGTATGTGTGTGTATAGCTCAGTGCCTCTCCGAAAGAGAGAGAGGGAATGATGGTGATGATGATGATGGTGATGATGAATTCTAATTTGTCTTTTACAATGACCAAAAATGTAATCTAATTAAATTAAGAAAATAAGAAAACATTTATGTAAGTAACTAAAGCACAATGTAAATTAATTCACTAATTATTTGATGTTGTTGTTGTTTCAGATGGAACAGCTTGTGAAGCAGATGAGTGATCCGAGTAATGGCATCCAAGTTCGCACACAAAAACAGTTCCTCACAACGATTCCGAAAGCATTCACAGGTAAAACATTGCTTATTGTATTTCGTTTTTGGATTTGGTTTGCAAGATTCATGTGAGTTCGTGTGTTGAAGCATATTTTGTTGTCTGGGGAGAGTCATTCTCTTTTGGTGCCTTATTATTTAACAGACGCACCTGTAAAATTTCCAAAACTATTGAAAAGGTTACAAGACGCAATGAAAATTTTTGAAGAAGAAATAAGTGGAAATTTTACCAGTGGGTGTGTTAAATTATAAGGCACAAAAAGAGTATGACTCTCCCCAGACATAACAGAATTGGTTATTGTGTCTTTGAGATATCAACTTTAGGTTTTTTTTTCTTTTAATGGTTCGGTGAATGAAGAAGGGATGGCTACAACTGCAGTGGCCTTCAGGTCAGGTCTTTGAAACTGGTGTTGCAGGATGGGCATTAAAGGTGGCATAGACTCTGGCCAATGGCTTGTTTCTACTACTACTACTACTACTACTACTATTACTACTACTACTACTACTGCCACTATACTACTACTACTACTACTACTGCCACTATTACTACTACTACTACTACTACTGCCACTACTACTACTGCTGGTACTGCTGCTGCTACTACTACTACTACTACAGTAAAAAAGTAATGCATTCATTCATGTAGCAACATGTTTCAATCCCCAAACCTGGTCCAAATGCTTGCTTGCAACACTGTGTCTGTGCCTGCCAAAGAAGAAATTCTCAAAATGGCAATTAGCCCCACCCACCCCCACAAAAATTTCCCTGAAAATTTTTACCCCTTCCTCTTTATGAAGGCACAAGATCAGCAATGTTGTAGGGAAGGTGTTAGTTTCAATGAACCGCAGCAATTGACCGGTACTTTATCAACCCCTTGAAAGATGAAAGA